>NC_140210.1:62131045-62206070 GCF_951802725.1 Rutilus rutilus
ATCATTACACTACTGTAAAGAGCTCTCGCAGTAGATTATCATTACACTACTGTAAAGAGCTCTCGCAGTAGATTATCATTACACTACTGTAAAGAGCTCTCGTAGTAGATGACCATTACACTACTGTAAAGAGCTCTCGCAGTAGATGATCATTACACTACTGTAAAGAGCTCTCGCAGTAGATGATCATTACACTACTGTAAAGAGCTCTCGCAGTAGATTATCATTACACTACTGTAAAGAGCTCTCGCAGTAGATTACCATTACACTACTGTAAAGAGCTCTCGCAGTAGATTATCATTACACTACTGTAAAGAGCTCTCGCAGTAGATTATCATTACACTACTGTAAAGAGCTCTCGCAGTAGATGATCATTACACTACTGTAAAGAGCTCTCGCAGTAGATGACCATTACACTACTGTAAAGAGCTCTCGCAGTAGATTATCATTACACTACTGTAAAGAGCTCTCGCAGTAGATTATCATTACACTACTGTAAAGAGCTCTCGCAGTAGATTATCATTACACTACTGTAAAGAGCTCTCGCAGTAGATGACCATTACACTACTGTAAAGAGCTCTCGCAGTAGATGATCAGTAGATTATCATTACACTACTGTAAAGAGCTCTCGCAGTAGATTATCATTACACTACTGTAAAGAGCTCTCGCAATAGATTATCATTACACTACTGTAAAGAGCTCTCGCAGTAGATTATCATTACACTACTGTAAAGAGCTCTCGCAGTAGATTATCATTACACTACTGTAAAGAGCTCTCGCAGTAGATTATCATTACACTACTGTAAAGAGCTCTCGCAGTAGATTATCATTACACTACTGTAAAGAGCTCTCGTAGTAGATGACCATTACACTACTGTAAAGAGCTCTCGCAGTAGATGATCATTACACTACTGTAAAGAGCTCTCGCAGTAGATGATCATTACACTACTGTAAAGAGCTCTCGCAGTAGATTATCATTACACTACTGTAAAGAGCTCTCGCAGTAGATTATCATTACACTACTGTAAAGAGCTCTCGCAGTAGATGACCATTACACTACTGTAAAGAGCTCTCGCAGTAGATGATCATTACACTACTGTAAAGAGCTCTCGCAGTAGATGATCATTACACTACTGTAAAGAGCTCTCGCAGTAGATTATCATTACACTACTGTAAAGAGCTCTCGCAGTAGATTACCATTACACTACTGTAAAGAGCTCTCGCAGTAGATTATCATTACACTACTGTAAAGAGCTCTCGCAGTAGATTATCATTACACTACTGTAAAGAGCTCTCGCAGTAGATGATCATTACACTACTGTAAAGAGCTCTCGCAGTAGATGACCATTACACTACTGTAAAGAGCTCTCGCAGTAGATTATCATTACACTACTGTAAAGAGCTCTCGCAGTAGATTATCATTACACTACTGTAAAGAGCTCTCGCAGTAGATTATCATTACACTACTGTAAAGAGCTCTCGTAGTAGATGACCATTACACTACTGTAAAGAGCTCTCGCAGTAGATGATCATTACACTACTGTAAAGAGCTCTCGCAGTAGATGATCATTACACTACTGTAAAGAGCTCTCGCAGTAGATTACCATTACACTACTGTAAAGAGCTCTCGCAGTAGATGATCATTACACTACTGTAAAGAGCTCTCGCAGTAGATGATCATTACACTACTGTAAAGAGCTCTCGCAGTAGATTACCATTACACTACTGTAAAGAGCTCTCGCAGTAGATGATCATTACACTACTGTAAAGAGCTCTCGCAGTAGATTACCATTACACTACTGTAAAGAGCTCTCGCAGTAGATTATCATTACACTACTGTAAAGAGCTCTCGCAGTAGATGATCATTACACTACTGTAAAGAGCTCTCGCAGTAGATTATCATTACACTACTGTAAAGAGCTCTCGCAGTAGATGATCATTACACTACTGTAAAGAGCTCTCGCAGTAGATTACCATTACACTACTGTAAAGAGCTCTCGCAGTAGATTATCATTACACTACTGTAAAGAGCTCTCGCAGTAGATGATAATTACACTACTGTAAAGAGCTCTCGCAGTAGATTATCATTACACTACTGTAAAGAGCTCTCGCAGTAGATTATCATTACACTACTGTAAAGAGCTCTCGCAGTAGATGATCATTACACTACTGTAAAGAGCTCTCGCAGTAGATTATCATTACACTACTGTAAAGAGCTCTCGCAGTAGATTATCATTACACTACTGTAAAGAGCTCTCGCAGTAGATGATCATTACACTACTGTAAAGAGCTCTCGCAGTAGATGATCATTACACTACTGTAAAGAGCTCTCGCAGTAGATTATCATTACACTACTGTAAAGAGCTCTCGCAGTAGATGATCATTACACTACTGTAAAGAGCTCTCGCAGTAGATTATCATTACACTACTGTAAAGAGCTCTCGCAGTAGATTATCATTACACTACTGTAAAGAGCTCTCGCAGTAGATGATCATTACACTACTGTAAAGAGCTCTCGCAGTAGATTACCATTACACTACTGTAAAGAGCTCTCGCAGTAGATGATCATTACACTACTGTAAAGAGCTCTCGCAGTAGATGATCATTACACTACTGTAAAGAGCTCTCGCAGTAGATGATCATTACACTACTGTAAAGAGCTCTCGCAGTAGATTATCATTACACTACTGTAAAGACCTCTCGCAGTAGATTACCATTACACTACTGTAAAGAGCTCTCGCAGTAGATTATCATTACACTACTGTAAAGAGCTCTCGCAGTAGATTATCATTACACTACTGTAAAGAGCTCTCGTAGTAGATGATCATTACACTACTGTAAAGAGCTCTCGCAGTAGATGATCATTACTGTAAAGAGCTCTCGTAGTAGATGATCATTACACTACTGTAAAGAGCTCTCGCAGTAGATGATCATTACACTACTGTAAAGAGCTCTCGCAGTAGATTACCATTACACTACTGTAAAGAGCTCTCGCAGTAGATGATCATTACACTACTGTAAAGAGCTCTCGCAGTAGATGACCATTACACTACTGTAAAGAGCTCTCGCAGTAGATGATCAGTAGATTATCATTACACTACTGTAAAGAGCTCTCGCAGTAGATTATCATTACACTACTGTAAAGAGCTCTCGCAATAGATTATCATTACACTACTGTAAAGAGCTCTCGCAGTAGATTATCATTACACTACTGTAAAGAGCTCTCGCAGTAGATTATCATTACACTACTGTAAAGAGCTCTCGCAGTAGATTATCATTACACTACTGTAAAGAGCTCTCGCAGTAGATGATCATTACACTACTGTAAAGAGCTCTCGCAGTAGATTATCATTACACTACTGTAAAGAGCTCTCGCAGTAGATTATCATTACACTACTGTAAAGAGCTCTCGCAGTAGATTATCATTACACTACTGTAAAGAGCTCTCGTAGTAGATTACCATTACACTACTGTAAAGAGCTCTCGCAGTAGATTATCATTACACTACTGTAAAGAGCTCTCGCAGTAGATGATCATTACACTACTGTAAAGAGCTCTCGCAGTAGATGATCATTACACTACTGTAAAGAGCTCTCGCAGTAGATGATCATTACACTACTGTAAAGAGCTCTCGCAGTAGATGATCATTACACTACTGTAAAGAGCTCTCGCAGTAGATTATCATTACACTACTGTAAAGAGCTCTCGCAGTAGATTACCATTACACTACTGTAAAGAGCTCTCGCAGTAGATGATCATTACACTACTGTAAAGAGCTCTCGCAGTAGATGATCATTACACTACTGTAAAGAGCTCTCGCAGTAGATGATCATTACACTACTGTAAAGAGCTCTCGCAGTAGATTACCATTACACTACTGTAAAGAGCTCTCGCAGTAGATTATCATTACACTACTGTAAAGAGCTCTCGCAGTAGATTACCATTACACTACTGTAAAGAGCTCTCGCAGTAGATGATCATTACACTACTGTAAAGAGCTCTCGCAATAGATGAGAAACACTGGAAAAGAAAAGCTGAAATACCCAAGAATTGAACATTACATTGGAATTGCAATACAATACAGTAGACAGTCAATTACAGTACAGTAAAAAAATAATAATAATAATTCAGCAACCTCGGCATTACAGTAAAGCTCTGATAATGACCAGTTTCTCAGTCTTCTGACCAAACACACCCTCCCTAGGCAGTCGTCTCTCAGTTCTGCAAAATACCAGATGTAAGAAGTGTGTGTGTGTGTGTGTGTGTGTGTGTGTGTGTTTCGCAGTCTGGGGATGTTCTATGTTCTTCACTCAGTGTTCAACAACATTATTGATTTGACTGTACACTGTAAAAAGGGAACATGTGCAGTTGTTGCTTTTAAGGAGGTTTTTCTACCTATAAATTCAAATTTTGTTGCTGTAACCTTATTCAATCAGCTTTATGTAACATAAAACAAGGGAATAGAGTGCCGAAGTTATGACGTCACTTTGTAGGCCAAAACGCGGAAGTGAGTTAGCATTTTAGCACTACCGGTTCCCTCACCCTAAAGTCTATGGGTTTTCTGAATGGGTTTTTGCTAAATCGCCTGAAATAAGGTCTGTGGTTAACAAAGCCTCTAAATATTTTCACGTTTTGATCTATGACATAAAACACACCAGTTATAACCTGCTTGTGATTTTTTAAACTTTATTGTGTCTTAAAAACGGTGGTTGCTAACAAGTTGCTAAAAGGGACTACATCCTTTGGCGGGGACTTTAGACGTCATCATGACCAACAGGAAAACTCTCACTAGCCCGCGTTTCAGCTTCACGCTTAGTTTACCTTTCAGTTAATATACACAACAACGTTATATACTTAGTCTTTTCAAATTGTAGTTTTTCCAAATATTGTTGTACACAGAATTATGTGATATTAAGGTAACCGATTACCAGTTCTTTATTTCTGTGGAGAGACAGTGTCAATGGTGTTTTGTTTTGTCCGGAGATGCAACCACAAGTCATCGAATCAAATCTCGTTTTACCGTTTTCCGTCCGATGTTACCCAGCGGAGACTCTTGGTTCGTGCCAGATGGAGTAAAAAAGGCTAGCAGTAGCAAGAATAAACGTTTTTCATAACCAAATCAACAGCTAAAATACCTTTTGTCTTTCTCTTAAAATATCTAAAAGCTTGTTTACTTTGCCACTGTTTAATGCAGTTTTATTAAAGGCTAACGTTACGTCGAGAAATGTGTTTAATTAAAATATTCAAAATAATACCTGGTTTATTGACTTTTATTGTAACTTGTTTGGATATAATTATAGAAAAGGTGGGTCCTGCACCCTGATATTTGTGAACTTGGCTTTTACCCACTTATAATAATATGATTGTATTTGTAAACAGCATTACTGGTAGTTAAGGCATTAGGTAACAATGATATTAATCTTTGTTATTTTAGTAGTAAATGTTAACTATATTTAATGTGCTATAAACGTGGACAATTCCCAGAGAACACGCTGATATGTATAGCCTTAGTGCACTGTAAGTTGCCTGTCTGACAAATACACAAATTAAATGTTAAACTATTGTATACTACTTGTATACTATTGTAACTACACCAGTCAGCTCACAGTAATGTGAATGTGAGATAAAAATTTGTGGCTCTCACATTGGGGCTTGTGGATTACCAGGTAAAAATATATAGAAAATGTTAACAAATGAGTATATATGGTTTATTTAGGGAACATATATGGTTTAATTATAGTCAAGTCAAGTCAAGTCAAGTATATTTGTATAGCGCTTTTCACAATACAGATTGTATCAAAGCAGCTTCACAGTATTAAATTAAAATAATACAACAAGGTTTGTTTCTAGTGGAATTTATTGATTGATAAAATCAAATTAAATATCCCCAAAATATCCCCAACTGAGCAAGCCAAAGGCAACAGTGGCAAGGAACCGAAAAACTCCATCAAGTGACCTAATAGTGTCCTAAAACTCCATCAGGTGACCCAATGATGGCGAATGATGATTCATTCATGATGATTCATGGCGAATGATGATTCATTCATCCAATGATGATTTCATTCATGATGGCGCCGCGGATGGCTGCCTCGGTGTGGAGCTCTCCAGTCATTGTGTTGTTTTTGTTCGTTTGTTCTGCGTTTAGTCATTCTTTTCCTATCAGTTTCACCAAAGACGAACTTCTGGGCATTAGGAAACACACACCAGACAAGTTTTTTACAGATTTTGATTACTCAGACGTTTTACTGGACATTCTCGTTGGAGGCGCAGCGGTGTTGTTAAAACGCGCGGTCAGACGCAAACGCGGGAAGCGCGCCGGCGCGCTGGTTAAACTCCGCGAGCGCGGCCTCCACACTGCACTACCCAGTATTCATCTTGCGAATCTCCGATCTCTTCCTAACAAAATGGACGAACTTCTTCTCCTCACCCGCACTAATAAGGACTTTTTTAACTCCGCTGCTCTGTGCTTCACTGAAACCTGGCTGAGTGAAGCCATACCGGACAACGCACTACATCTGCCGGGCTTCCAGCTGTTCCGAGCGGATCGCATCGCGGAACTAACGGGGAAAACGAGAGGTGGTGGATTGTGTTTCTACATTAACGAAAGTTGGTGTTCAGATGTAACAACACTGAAGAAGATGTGCTCTCCTAATTTAGAGGCGCATTTCATAAACTGTAAACCTTTCTACTCGCCGCGGGAGTTTTCCTCATTCATTCTCGCGAATGTTTACATTCCTCCAGACGCGTGTGTGAGCGCGGCGCTACAACAGCTGGCTGAACATATAGCTGAAATGGAACAAAGGTACCCAGACTCTCTTTTAATCATTCTTGGGGATTTTAACAAAGCAAATCTCTCCCGTGAACTGCCAAAATACAGACAGCATGTTACATGTCCTACCAGAGACAGTAATATATTGGACCACTGTTACACCACGATAAAGAATGCGTATCACTCCGTCCCACGGGCAGCTTTGGGGCTCTCTGATCACTGTTTGGTTCATCTTATACCGACCTACAGGCAGAAACTGAAATCAGCTAAACCTGTATTAAGGACTGTAAAAAGATGGACCAACGAAGCAGAGCAGGATCTACAGGCCTGCTTCGATTGCACTGATTGGACTGTTTTTGAAGCTGCAGCCACCGATCTGGATGAGCTCACAGATACTGTAACATCATATATCAGTTTCTGTGAGGATACATGCATTCCTACCAGGACATTCTTATCATTCACTAATGATAAACCATGGTTTACTGGGAAACTCAAACAGCTTCGTCATGCCAAAGAGGATGCTTACAGAAGTGGGGATAAAATCTTGTATAACCAGGCCAGAAACAAACTGACAAAGGAGATCAGAGTTGCTAAAAGAAGCTACTCTGAAAAGCTGAAAAACCAGTTTTCAGCCAACGACCCGGCATCAGTCTGGAGAGGCCTGAGGAACATCACCAACTACAAATCACCATCCCCCCCATCTGTGGAGAATCAACAACTGGCTGACACTCTCAATGCATTCTATTGCAGGTTTGAGAAGCCCAGACTCACACCTCACACCCGCCCTGATGTGCACTTCACACATCCACCATCACCTCCTGCAACCCCTCTCCTCCCCCCTTCTGCCATCCAACCTGAGCTTAAGGTCTGTGTGGAGGACGTGAGCAGAGTCTTCAAAAAACAGAAGACTAGGAAAGCTTCAGGCCCAGACGGCATCTCATCTGCTTGTCTAAAAGCCTGTGCTGACCAACTGGCCCCAGTCTTCACGCAGATCTTCAACAGATCATTGGAGCAGTGTGAAGTTCCCTGCTGCTTCAAACGCTCCACTATCATTCCGGTTCCCAAAAAAACTAAAATCACTGGACTTAATGACTACAGACCTGTCGCTCTCACGTCTGTGGTCATGAAGTCGTTTGAAAGACTGGTGTTGGCCTATCTGAAGGACATCACCGGACCCCTGATGGATCCCCTTCAGTTTGCTTACAGAGCAAACAGGTCTGTGGATGATGCAGTCAACATGGGACTGCACTATATCCTGCAACATCTTGACAGACCTGGGACTTATGCACGGATCCTATTTGTGGACTTCAGTTCGGCCTTCAATACCATCATCCCTGATCTTCTCACAGCCAAACTGACTCAGCTCTCCATGCCATCCACAATCTGTCAGTGGATCTCCAGCTTCCTGACGGACCGGCAGCAGCTAGTGAGACTGGGGAAACTCACATCCAGGACCCTCACCATCAGCACTGGCGCCCCCCAAGGGTGCTTTCTCTCCCCACTGCTCTTCTCCCTGTACACTAATGACTGCACTTCTAAAGACCCCTCTGTCAAGCTCCTGAAATTTGCAGACGACACCACTGTCATCGGTCTCATCCAAAATGGTGACGAGTCTGCTTACAGACTGGGGGTTGAACAGCTGGCTGTCTGGTGCAGTTATAACAACCTTGAGCTGAACACGCTCAAAACAGTGGAGATGATCGTGGACTTCAGGAGAAACACCCCAGCACTCCCCCCTCTCACCATCATGAACAGCACTGTGGAAGCAGTGGAGTCATTCAGGTTCCTGGGCTCTACCATCTCCCAGGACCTGAAGTGGGCAAATCACATTGACTCCATTGTGAAAAAGGCCCAGCAGAGACTGTACTTCCTTCGCCAGCTGAAGAAGTTCAATCTGCCACAGGAGCTGCTGATCCAGTTCTACTCAGCCGTCATTGAGTCTGTTTTAAGCACTTCCATCACTGTCTGGTTTGGTTCAGCTACCAAATCGGACATCAGGAGACTACAACGGACAGTCCGGACTGCAGAGAGGATTATTGGTGCCCCCCTGCCAACCCTCCAGGACCTGTACTCTTCCAGAGTGAGGAAGAGAGCAGGTAAAATCATCACAGACTCCACTCACCCTGGACACCCCCTGTTTGAACTGTTACCGTCAGGACGGCGACACAGATCACTGGCCACAAGAACTTCCAGGCACAGGAACAGTTTCTTTCCACAGGCCATTTCCCTTCTGAACACTTAACATGCCCCCCAAAGCATATGCCTGTAAGTGCAATACTCCCACTGTCTAGTGCAATAAACTCAGGTGATATTTATATCTATATTATTCATACTACTCAAAATACTGTAAATATGTTTATAATCTGTAACATGCGCTAGACTCCCACTGTCTAGTGTAATATTCTCCAATTCAGGTGATATTTATATTATTCATACTACTCAAAATACTGTAAATATGTTCATAATCTGTAAATGTTTATTCAGACTAAACCCAACTGTGACCCTACTTTTTTACTTTTATACTATTTTTATTTATTTTTTATATATTTTCATTCTTAGAATTTGTATTACTATGTTCTTGTTGTATTTGTATTTGTATATGTGCACTGGAAGCTTCAGTACCAAGAAAAATTCCTTGTGGGTGCAAGCACACTTGGCAATAAAGCTCTTTCTGATTCTGATTCTGAATGGAGAAAAAAAACCCCTTGGGAGAACCCAGGCTCAGTCGGGGGCCAGTTCTCCTCTGGCGTTTATTAACTAGAGGCCGGATTGTAATTTGAACTGTAAGATTAAAAATATTATATGAATGCCTGGCTGAAGAGCGTCTTTAATCTAGTTTTAAACTGGGAGAGCGAGTCTGAGCAACGAACAGTATCAGGAAGGCTATTCCAGAGTTTTGGAGCTAAATGTGAAAATGCTCTCCCTCCTTTGGTGGTTCTGGATATCCTAGGTATGACCAAAAGCCTTGAATTAAGTGATCTTAAAGAGCGCGATGGATTATAGGGCGATAGAAGATCCGTTAAATAGACTGGAGCTAAGCCGTTTAGGGCTTTATAAGTCAGTAGCAATACCTTGTAATTAATACGGAACTTTATAGGTAACCAATGCAGTGATGATAAAATCGGTGTTATATGATCATATTTTCTTGATCTAGTAAGAACTCTAGCGGCGGCATTCTGGACTAACTAAATAATATATTATAATATATTATTATATATATATTGATGCTATTGGACAATTCTCTTTAAATTCAACATAGGCTATATAATTATATACAACTATTATATTAAATGTTTGGAATTTAACTGTGTTATGCTTGTTCAGAGATTATTTGTATAGTTATCTTAAATACATAGAACACTATTATAACTCCTCTATCTCTCCCTAGTTTTACTTACCGAGACTCGATTAACCTTGTCCCTCATGCTGGCCCTTACAATACCGGCAAGTAAACCAGAATCTAGCTGCACCGTTCCACATGTCCAGATTTATAGTGATCTCTCCTCGATCTGTGGTTTTTCTATCGTCTAAGAAAAAGGACATAAGAGTGGAAATTGATACGGCCATAGCTAACGTTAGTGCTTCTGAGATGGTAAAAGCGCGTTTTTTTCCTGGCGAATTAGCAAATGGTATGCAAACATACAATCAAACATAATACAGTGAAAGATTATCTTTAAAGTTTATTTGGGGAACAATGATCAGGCATAATAATCTTAATCACAAAGAAAATAATATTAAGGTTTATATAAACTAAAAAATAATAAACGAATAAATAAAACATTAACAAAAGATTAAAAAGAAATCTCAGAGAGGCGCGCATAAACAAAATTAGTTTCTAACATTTTTGGAAAAAACGAATGGGCAATATTTCTCATGAAAAAGTGGATAAGTGTTCATACCATAGACTGTAAAAAACAGTTCATACACAGCGCAGATCATAATGAGCGAGCGTGTTTTTTAAAATAAAGTTTGAGGAAGCTTGATGATGACGTTGATCCGCGACCATGGTGTGATGGTGTGCTGTAGTCCGTTTATAGCCTACCGTTAGCATTTTATATCTGACGGCTTTATTTAGGCTTCAAAATGTATCAATTTTGGATTAACTTGTAAAGATTATCTTGATAGACAAAACGTGTAAGGGTCACAACTCTTTGTTGAACACAGATCTTATTTTTTGCGATTTTCCAAAAGTCTATGGGGAAAACGCATTGCTTTTCGATCGAGGGAACCCATGCGCCGCTAACTTCCGGGTTGTCCTACAAAGTGACGTCATAACTTCAGCACTCTATTCTGTTTTACCCTAACTGTGACTGCACCAGGCCTATAGAGGGCAGTATAGTCGTGACTCCTGTCAGCCTCAGGACCTCTGCTCTGAAGGACAAAGAAGAAAAGAGTGAGTGGCTGCGTTCCAAACCGCATACTCAATGAGTAGGTACTTAATTTCAATGAGTACTTACTTAACGAGCGCTAAAAGAGTAGGTACTTTATAGCCAAATCTCGTTGAGTATGAATGCGAACCGGACATCTGCCATGTGGATGTTATCATGTGACCTACGACGCGTTATCACACGCGCAACAACTTAAAAGATTCGAACGGACACGTTTAATTCATCTATCTGTAAATATCTTGATATTGATTAAACTTGCTCATTTTGTGGTCTTTTTGAAGAAACTGCTGCCCATTTATTTTGTGAATACATTTAGGGTTGATTTAAGTTATTTTATTTAACCTTATGTGAACTACCGTTTTATCCTTAATGATGTTATTTATTTTTATTACGAAATCCCAAAATTGTCATCTCTTGAATATGTTGTTAATTTTTTATATCCAAATATTTTCATCCACAAGCAAAAGTGGCTAACTGCTTTATTTTTTCCTCTTTTTCTTGTTGAATTTAACTGTCGTTTCATCTCTCAGGCCTATAAATAACAAAAAAATGCTTTTTTTAAATGTATTATAATGAATTATTTAAGAAAATATATATTAAGATATTCAACCTTGTAGGTTCTTTTTTCCTATGTAAAAAATCTCATATTATGTATGCAAACCAATTATATATATATATATATATATATATATATATATATATATATTATGGGTTTGCATACATGAGATTTTTTACAGATCTCATAACATCAGTAACTCGACAGCCCTACCTAGAACGGGTTTCCTCAGCGTTTGTAATGTCTGCACACAGAGCAGCTGTGTGAAGATTCGCCTTTGGAGGAAAACTGTTGATTTTATACTCGAAAATTAAGTATCATTAATATTAAAAATGAATATTACCTCAGAATGAATTGCATTGCTATCCCACCCCAAAACATACAATAATAACAACGATAAATGCTGACCAATACTTAATTATATGACTTTTTACTGAAAATTATGTAATTCAATAAAACAAACAAATTGTAATGTATGTCATATGACATAGCTATGCATGATTGAATACACTCTAGATGTGTATATAATGAACATATCTACATCTCCTTTCAAACAATTAAATCAAACATTAATTAAATAATTATATTTTATTTACTGACAACAATGAGAAATATTAATAAATTAGTAAAAGAATAAATGAAAGTCACCATCACACAATAAACAAATGCATAAGTCAACACATGAAACAAGCTTTATTCAAACTACAATCATGTATGTAGACTACAGGCGCTGAACCCCACATCCTTCTGCCGTCTCAACATAGCGGTTCCCATTCTGCGGCTTTATTCTGATGAATCAGCTGACCACCAGAGGTGAGCCGTTCCCTTGTGCCGGAGGTTGTTGCGTGATGTGTTGTGCTTCACAATCTGAGGCAAGTGGAGTGATGGAGGGACCATCTCCAGGATTCAGCTCTGTGCTCTTCATCCTCAGTGCTCACACCAGCCCGCTGACATTTCAGATCCTACAAAATGCACAAACATAACACAAAAGCAGTAATTTTAACCACACAATGTCATTTGATTTCAGTATTATTTAGAAGACAAAAACGCTTTTTTTCCACAAATGCCGCCATCATCTTCCCTTGCAGGTCCTGCTCCACCACAAAAGCTGTGCGGCAAATGCACAGAAATCAAGAATCAGAAAAGTGCTGTAATAGCTCTGTTTGAAATTACAATAATTAAAATAAACTACAACTTAAGATTTAAATAGTTGTTATTCATTTCTGTAGTATACTCACTCAAAGCCTTCATGAGCCACTCTCCACCAGATAAACACACATCTGTTCATCTGACCCTGCAACATCCAGACAAGATCCACGTTACCTCTGTGATTTATGAACTCAACACTACATTTACATGTTGAGGTTGTTTTAACTTTTTATCCAACATAAATGTTCCTCAATTTATCAACAGTAATGGACAAATAAAATAGATAACTTATGTTTAACGTTAGTTACTTTATAGATTTGTTCTACATAATAGCACACATTCATCACTCAGATGTCTATTTCATGTTGTGATATTTCAAGATTTTCCTGTCAGATGTAAATAGACATTTAAAATAAGCGTCTTTGATGTATGGTTTGTTTATGTAAATCCACTTTAGAGACGTAACTTACGTGTCTTTACTGGAGCTCCCCTGTTAGCTAACGTTGTATATAATAAAACGTGTTTTTACAGCAAAATCACAACTATACTACACTGTGTAACGTCTTTACACCTTCAACAATTCAACAGTTTACTCTACAGTAGTTCAACACATGCAATTTTGACAAAAGGAACTGTGTTTACTCACATTTGAAAGCACCTGCGTCGCCGATCTCTGCGCTGTTTGATAAGGACGTATCCTCTCGCGTGGCCTCCTGGGATAGAAGAGTATCCATCGGATGAGCTCTCAAAAATCTGTCCGGAAGCAGTAAGCCATCCGGGAACTTCTCGCCTACTCTTTTATGAATACTGATGTTTCGAACGTACTGCTTCCTTCACGTACTGTTTTCGCCTACTATATAGTAGGAAAGTAGGCATATTGGAACGCACTTAAGTCCGAATCTCGCGATAATTCGTACGTCACCCAGGTTATTCTCGCCTACTCTTTTGGATTCGTACATACTTTTTCGCTCGCCTACTCTTTTTCCCATACTAAATAGTAGGGAAGTATGCGGTTTGGAACGCAGCCACTGTTTGGCTGCTCTGGCTAACTTCAATGCAAAATAGTGATTTGGGGTTATTATACACATTATGTTGCATCTGTCACGAAGATGAAGGAAATCGTGTGTAAAAGTGTCTTCAATTAAATTAAACAAGGTTGAGTTGAATTAAACATTATTTGTTGAGTGTACTTACATCAAGGTGGAGAAGTGGGAAACTTTCATCATATAAAAAAAACGTAAGTAATTGTACCTAGCTGGAGAAATCAGGTTATATGGTTAACCCTAACCCTTGCTTTGGCTCTCAACGAAGGCGGTCGCATTTTCCTACCCTCCTCTCCCTTATCTTCCCTGCTTTGCTCCTCTCGTCTCGTCTACTGTCTTGTACTTTGAGAGACTCTCTCCGCACTGCTCTACAAATTAAGAAATTATGGATTTGATCAACTGGTCTCTCAACGCAATTGACACCATCTTCTCGACGAGAAGCTTGGGTTCGGGGGAACCTGACTGCCCTGCCGGAACGTTCGCAGCTGGCTACACGATGGACGCATGGGAGAGGTGGCGGGTCGTGTGTCTGGCGGCTCTTTCCGTGGAGGACGTTGAAGATATCTACCTATTCGGAACCATGATAACAGGTTTTCTGCTGTTTGGATTAGGCATTGCCCTGGTTTATCGAGGAATTAAGAAGACGGTGACAGCTGTCCAAAGCCCCACAAGGCTGCCCGTTATGATTGAAGCAGTGGGCAGAGCTGTTGGCACTCAGACTGTGACTATGAACCACAATATGGATAACATCATGGAGAAGCTCACAGCTTTGCAAAGGCAAATCGATCGTTTCGGAGACCCAAACGGACCAGGAGCTGTGTAAATTGGAATGCGGCTACTCGTCCCAAGACCAAACAACCACAATCTTATCTGCTTTTGGCCCCCCTCTATCAGCACTGGCCTTGGCCGAGGCCGCTGCTGGAACAACAACTCCCTCTGGAGAGAGCACTGCAGCAAGACGCTCTCGTTCCTTCCCCGACTCCCCACTGACACCTGCTGATTGTTGACTCTGTCTGGGACCTGATCAAGGTTGTCTCCATGGCAACTGCTGTGTTTCGCTATGACATCCTGCGGACTGAGGCACCTAGATTGGGATGCCAGGCGTAGCGACTCTTCAGGCCTACACATACACGAACTCTTACATAGATACAGATATGCAATCACCCTCCCCCACCCCCATCCCACGCCTTCGACGCTTTTTACCACCAGTTTGTCAGGCGGGTCTGTGACCAGCGCCGAAATGGCTGCAGGACCGGATGGCTGCCTGCCTTTGCTGGATTACCTCCAACCCCCTCTCCCCTCCCCCCTCCCCTGTTGCAAGTCTTGTGTGTTCATGTTGTGTACTGATTATGTGCAAATTGCTGAGGTGTTTTACTGTCCCCAAACTGTACTCCCTATTGGAGCATAGTCTGGGGGTTGCCTTTTTTTCTCCTCAACTCTCCTCATGTTATGCTGTATTCTTACTAACTTCAGGTCGGTCCTAAATTGCATTTCGTTGCCTTGTACCTGTACTTGTGTAATGACAATAAATTGAATCTAATCTAATCTAATCTAATCTAATATCTACTGTAAAACCTTGTTTTTCAGATTGGTTGAATTCAGTTATAATAAGTCTTCTTAAATAATGTATTTCATTTCAACAAAACCAGTTATTGTAGATTTTCTAAGTTGAACTGAAAAACAAAGAACATTTTCTTCAGTGTACTGAAGCTGCTTTATAGATGAAATGAATTAATTTAATAATTGTTGATCTTTACAACAGAACTGAATCAACACTGAACTGAGTTATTAGTGAGATATATATATATAGAGAGAACAACTTAATGGCCCTTTAAGATGCACACACAAACCTCCATGCCTGTCAGTGAACACCACATCCCCGCCCAGAGCAAAGCATCTAGAGGACCTTACCTGAAGGAGTATCACGTCCCACTACAGGAGTCAAGTCAAGTCAAGTCAAGTATATTTGTATAGCGCTTTTCACAATACAGATTGTATCAAAGCAGCTTCACAGTATTAAATTAAAATAATACAACAAGGTTTGTTTCTAGTGGAATTTATTGATAAAATCAAATTAGATATCCCCAGAATATCCCAGATATTCTATATATGCTATATTCTATAGCAGATATCGGCCTGGTAATCACCACACGTGCCTCTAAAGTACTGGATCCCTGGGAAATAACCAACAGCCAAGGAGAAGGCCATTCGCCTTAAGAGCTTTGCTTGGTTTGGGGGTTACCAGTCCATTAAGAGGAGAAGGCTATTGATGCACTAAAGTCAATGTGAACCGTACATCGCTGTTAGCTTGCATGACTCGATGATATCCCTCGATGCCTCGATGATGGCGCTAGCCGGCACGGCGGTTTATCACACATATATTTCACACGTATAGTGTGAGCAGTCGCAGCTCGATGGATGTGTGAGCACATAAATCCTGAGCTGTGACATCGCATGCGATCTACTCGTTCAGTGTGAGTAGGTAACCTTGCTGAATTCACACAGTGTATGCCCGCCTTAAACTTGATGCATACCAACATTAAGAAGGCAAGCACTCTATACTATAACCGTTTCCTTGATCTCACTAAAGCGTTGGTTATAAATCTGTTTTATAGGGAGGGAACCACTAACTAGACTTTGTTTAAGGCACAACAGAACAATCAATAAGGTAAGTTAGCTCTATATATTGCAAGCATTGCCAAAAACCTTTGATCTATAAACAAAACAAATAAATAAATGCTTCTCATTCATTTACATATTTTTATCTTATAACCCCCTGGGGTCGGCGGTCAGTGAGACCAGCTCGCTTTGTTTCTTATCAGTGCAAAAGAGACTCAAAATACTCTGTTGATTTTGATCTTACATATAAGTGTTATACATCATTCAAAACTGTTAAATGTCTTCTTTTATTTGTGTACACTCATAATAAAAACAAAATGTTGTGTTTTTCGTAAAATAAAGAAAATAATCATGATGCGCGTTCTGCCGTCTCTCTCAATGTGAAACTCGTTCTGAAACGTGACAGAAAATGACCTGTAACTCAGCGAATGTTTGTCACACAGACTTGAGACATATATTCTCTGTTTAAGTAATCTGTATGAAAGGTAGCGACATGTACAGTTTCTTCAGCCCGTGCTCATTAGCTCTAATGTGACCACACCCACGCGATTGACATGCAAATGATCCACGTGAAGGAACGCCGAGCTGTGAACGCCCTCATTACCTCAACACAAGGAATCAGAGGCTTCTGTACTCCTCTGCTTTTCATCGAGTTTGGAAGACACGTTGTGTTTGTGCTGTCCTGTTTACCTTGGATTTACCTCGGATTTACCTCAGAAGAGAAGAACACGATTTGAAGATGAGAAAGATTTTTAAAGTAACATTTTTTCACTCATAATAGTAAGCATGTTATAGTTGCATAAACTTTACATTGCAGCTACTAGTCAAACTGGTGCCAGACTAAAATGTACGTTATGAAATGAGATTGGAGTAAAAACATGAAGCCTAGTGTCGTACATGTATATACATTTTAGCATTGAATTGCCTACCTGTCTCTAGTTCACATTTCAACATGTTTCTGTCTATATATATATATATAGGGGACACGAGGCTGTTTTTATGTTCGATAATAAAACACAGCATGATATGAAAGTAGGCTAGTTATGAGTGTTTACTCTAATATGGTGAATATTATAATGTTTAGACCAGTGTTTACTGTTAAAACCTGTTAGCCTTCACGAGGACGCCGACGCACTGAATCATTCTTTGTTTAAATAGTTCAAAGTTACTATCAGATTTCATGTTATACCTTGACAAACTATACATCATTATAAAGATATAAGACTCAAGTTTCAGTATTTGACCACTATTGTATTCTGAGAAACTTATAGCGACAGTTATGTCTTAATTTGTGTCAGGAAAAATGAAAGTCGATACCTTTAATATGAATTATGAGCGTCAGCCGCTCCCATTCAGAAAAAAATCCTGTACTGTCGTCATGACAGCGATACACAAAACAATGTCCCTCAGGGCTTTTAGCTAAAAGTGCAGATTTGGAGAAATATTGATAGATTCTCATAGGTTTACATCAGATTTCTATAGACAGGAATAATATTTATTGAATTTATACCCAAATGCGTCGATGTAATCATTATGATCGCTAGACACTCTGATGTACTGTGTTTTCAGTCCATACCAACAGCCTGAGGGCGCCCTATGCACAGTATAGTCCATATGTGGACCACATGAAGAAGAGCCATGATCATGTGACACACACACACAGCTAACAGAGATCGCTGTAACATGCAGATAAACATGATTGCAATGATATTTGATTTACCTGTGTTCTTCGAGCCATGTCAGGTATTTTCATAATAATAGATTATATTTATAATGTAATGCTAATCGATACAGACTTTATCATCGTGCAGAATACTATAAAATAATATATTTTCTGTCTGATTTTTTTTAAATCTGAAGCCAAATTAGATCACAGAAGGTTATTTAAAACACTCGACTTGCGTTATAAATTAAGTTTGGAGCACAAACATGGTTTTAATCTCATAAATTGTTGTGTATTGATGGTGTGCTAAGCTAACATGCTAGCTAGCCCTAGGTGCACCTGCCACCTAGCAGTTATTCTTTTATGAAAATGTTTAAATAGGAATGCTAATTAAATACAGAGTTTTAGACTTATCAGCTTCAGATTTTAAATATAACATGGTCAGAAATGTGCCTTTAGCTGCAGTGCATTTCTAGATGGATACAATGCCAACTTCAGTATTATTTTCATGAAGATATTTCATAAAAATACATTTAGAATAACTTTACAAAATTTTGAAGCTATTTATATATATATATATAAAAAAAATCATTATGACAATAATTAATTCTACATTTACAATAAACTGCCAAGTGTCAGTTTTCAAATGAGATCATACTTGTGCTTTTAGTACAAAGGTTTCATGAACTGAATGTGTTTCAGTTTGGGTATGTCATTTCTGGGGATTTTTCAAAAGTGCTGCTAACTGCTGGCTAACAGATTAAATACTGTGTTTGTGGATATCTGCTCAAACGTAGATATGTATAATATGATAACAATAATGTTTCATAGTTTGGAGTGGCTCGATCGCTTCAGTAAATGTTCTCTGCACGCGCTGTGAGTTTGAAAAGCAAAACGCACCAAACATTAGGCTTCATGTGTTTACTCCAATCTCATATCATAACGTCATAACGAATGGAAACATTTGAAGTCACATATGATAATCAATATATTTTTCTCTAGTGTGTGTTACTGAAGTGTTCCTTTTTAATGATTGATAGGCCACTTGTTATAGGCTATTGTGATTATTATTTTATGCAGCCCTACACGTATATGCCTACAAGACACAACAAACCTGCTGTTCATTTTTATATATATATAAAAATACAAAGTGCCCAGTCTCTTTGACTCGCTTTACGACACTGTGCTCCTAGAACGGTACTTCAGAGAGCCTGTCATTGACAGAAAGAGTGGAAATCCATATGATTGGTGGAAACACAACACCAATCATATGGACACCATTTTTATTTTTATTTTTTATAAATAAGCTTATAGCCTATGTTACATGATCATATATTCTGACACATAAACAGCATAGAAACCATAAAATAATTAAGACCAACATTTACTTGCATCAGGCAACTCTGTTGGTATTTTTATAATTAGTATAAATATTTGTACATTTAATAAAATATGTGAATTATATTATCAGAAAACTGAATATTTAGCGTCGTCAGGCTTTTATTTGAGCTTACTGGATAAAACGACGGCGCTGCTCATAAACATGGCTGCTGTAAATTTGACCTGCCACAAGATGGCGCTGTTTTCAACACTCTTGATTCCTTGAATCTTTTCCCGAAACATTCAGGGGAAAGCCTCAGTGCTTCATGAGGCTTCATTTGCCCATCCCTAACTCCAAGTCCTTCTACAAATGAAATAAATCACATTAGAAAATAACTATACACAAATTAACCAGAAACATTCAATCAATACAAAGAAAAGAAAAGAAACAATGCTTACTTCAGATTGAGCATAAAACTTAAGGTTTCTCAATCAGGACAAGTGATTGTTTGGAGCCATAAGCCTTGCTTACTCCCGTTCCAATACAAATCTAACT
The DNA here is from genome assembly GCF_951802725.1 of Rutilus rutilus. Lineage (NCBI taxonomy): Eukaryota > Metazoa > Chordata > Actinopteri > Cypriniformes > Leuciscidae > Rutilus > Rutilus rutilus. Next base: position 62,151,109 of record NC_140210.1, read on the forward strand.
ACTTCTCTCCCTACACCTATTTTACACATGAGAGTATAGCTCTATGGTGTCTCCTCATGGTGGCTAGTACAATTACAACATATAAAAACATGTTAACAGGTTTGTGATTGTTACAATACAGACGTGATCATGTTTTGAAGCATGGCTTTCTTAGATTGGAAGGATGTCGGTCTAAAGTGGTGAAGGGGGGGATTGGAATCCACTGCTGCTTCAATGTATATGTAATGAGTGATTGAGTGATTACAATCAAGGTATTAATCAATATTTTTCCTTCTAAATATCACATGAGTTGAATGACTTCTCTAAGATTTTATTTTGTTATAGAAGTCACTGAAATGTTCTTTTCATGTATTCTCTAATGTCTGTATTTGATAGGAATGCAGTAACAGTGCTTGCTCATTTAGCCCCGCTTCCAGAAATGAAATATGGAAAGATGTTATGTTTGAGAAAGGTCTTCAACATGTGTCAATACATACATCTGTTTTACTAGGGTACTCTGACAACTATGGTCACAGGGGTCAATGAAGTCTATAGTTTAAGGCACCATTTCTTTGTTAAAGCCTTACTTTCCAGTTAGACTAAAGTGTAGCTCTCCTTGAGAGAAAGAACGCATTATCTTGATGTTTTGAGACAACTCTCCTGTTTATAGTTAGAGCCTGGCCAAATCCAACCTTGGAACCGTGTCGGTGTGTGTGTTAGTCTTCTTGTTTACAGGTTAAGGAACCACTGGCATTATTGGAGTGAGTTGTTGTTCTGGACACGATGGCGCCCAGCAACCCAAATCTGTGACCTGGAAGGTCACGACGTGCCTAACTTCAGGGTCCGAATGTCAGCAGCATAATCTGGAGATATGCTTCAGTCTATCTGTACATGGAAAATTACTATGTTTATCTATTTCTTTGCCAATCAGAAACTGCAACCTGAAGCAAGGTCGTAGCTTAGGCTTTGGTGTATGGTATAACTGCTCTGTGTGTGTGTGTGTGTGTGTGTGTGTGTGTGTGTGTGTGTGTGTGTGTGTGTGTGTGTGTGTGTGTGTGTGTGTGTGTGTGTGTGTGTGTGTGTGTAGGGTATAACTGCTGTGATCTTTGTAACTGTAAGCGGGGCGGCCTACGAACTCCTAGAGTCTTGAAGCTGACTTCTGCTGAAGAAACTGCAAACTATCTTCAGTCAAACTTGTCTTCAATTTATTATAATTCTGACTCTGGGTCTTCTTTCAAACATCAGGTCCTTGGGTCCTAAACCAGTGGTCTTACACAAAAAGGTCACGTTTGCCATTATAATTCCAGTCAATAAACAGTCTCACGTGCTCACACTCATTCTTAGGCACACATCTCAATGCCAATTCTGCTGCATGCAAAGTTATAACTGACTGCATTTTATGCAGGAATAACAGACCCAAAGTAGGAGAGTCTGGGAGCGACTGATTAGATAAAGTATGTCTCTCTGTTTTAAAGCAACAAAAGTTAATTGAAGGACTACATACGCTGTTATGCGAAGTAGAAGCTATTTTGAACAGTTGCCCATTAACCACAGTCTTCAATGACCATCTAGACCAGGAGCTCACCCCAAACCACATTCTACTTTTGAAATCACTCCTGGGTTATTCAATAAATCTGATCTGTACGTAAGACGACATTGGAGGCAGGTGCAGTCCCTTGCGGACGTTTTTGGATGCGTTGGATCCATGAATACTTACTCATAATGCAGAAGAAAAGCAAAATGGGACAAAAGAAGAAGGAACTTTGCAGTTGGTGATTTAGATTACACTGCCCCACGAGGCTCTTGGATCTTAGGACGAATTGCAGAAGTCATTCATGATCATAATGGATTAGTAGAATCGTCAAAGTTAAGACTCAAACTGGTGTCCTAGAGAGACCTGTAACTAAGATATGTTTACTATTGGAGAATATACCTTCATCCTAATAATACCTTCATCCCTCCAATATCAATAACATACTTTTGATATAATTGTGACATAACGAGCTGAGGTGGAGTGACAGGATCAGCCGCTGGAAGCAGAGCTGGGGGTTCCACTTGCTTGGGCGAAGCTGGCTACCGTAAGACCAGAGGCTTGTCCAAAAGGGAAGGACTGGCTGAATCTTGATGATGCTGGAGAGGGAGGCTGGGCGGGATCAATGAAGACAACCCAGACTCTGTTGAGGGTGATGAAACAGGCTCTAAGCTGGGAAGGAGCAGCGGCGAAGAAGGCACAGACGATTCAAGGCTGGGCAGGACCAGAATGTTGTTGTTAACACAGAAGATACTGGTTGGAGTGGGGTGGGGGTGGGGGTGGGGACCACTAGCTCTGTTTCCCAATCCATAAGCCCTTCCTCCTCAGTTTCCAGCTCCACCAAATCTCCCACTGGTACGGATGTAGCCGGCTCACATACCTGGTCAGACTTTCTTTGGGGTTTAGGCTCCCGGGCAATGGTCTCTGCTGTCCTACTCACAGGCTCCTCCATCACGGCGGGCGTTAACTCCCTGTCAGCTGTGGGATCTGACGTTGTGTCCGTGGTGTGGGGTGATGCCTGGCTTGGCTCTGGGTTTGATGACGCGGACTGGGGGTAAACACTTTCCAGACACCGGAGGATGGCCTCCCTCCATGTCCCGTCCGTTATGTCTGTTAAGTCACGGGGTTGGTGAGAGTTCGGCCCAGTCCAATAAAATCATATTTAAGGTCCCATCATCAAAAGCCGTTCTTTGGGTGAGTGTGCAGAAACTAATGGTATAATCCAGTAGTGAAAGCTTTTCCCTGGCTAAAGCATTAAACAACACTGCATATTCCATGTTTAGGTCAGTTCTTCTGTCACGTGTGAGCCAAGCATGGTGTAGGGTACTGACAGGACATTTACATTTTACATTTATTCATTTAGCTGACGCTTTTATCCAAAGCGACTTACAATTCCTATATATGTCAGAGGTCGCACGCCTCTGGAGCAACTAGGGGTTAAGTGTCTTGCTCAGGGACACATTGGTGTCTCACAGTGGATTTGAACCCGGGTCTCTTACACCAAAGGCATGTGTCTTATCCATTGCGCCACACCACCCCTTTGTCCAATCAGGACAAAGAAGACGAATACATAGACTCAATTAATAGAAAGATTACTTAACTTAAAATCAACTTAACATCAACTGTTAATGAGAACTGATAGAAGAGAACTGAAACAGGCAGATATATACTGAGAGAAACAAAGAGGATTAGATAAACACAGGTGTTACAAACGAATGAACTGATGAGTAACCAAAGTGACAAACTAGAACGTAATGTAACCTAGGATACAAACAAGTGGTGGGAAACTGAGAACAAATTAGACAGGTGACTGAAGATAAATGAAATCGAAACTAACTGAACACACAAGTCATTTATTTCTCCCGTTACCTGTGCACATATCAGTATCTTCCCTTCCACATCCGCACTCAGCAATTCAAAACTTGTCCCGTAAAGGATTGCAGACCTCTACCTTCTTTCTCCTTTTTAGCGCATTTAGTGCTCTTATAATTTACAGTTTGAATTGATTTGTATTTTCATTTTAAATATTTATTTACATCAGTTTATTTTGATGATTGTAACATTCAAGATTAATAAACAAACCATGATCAACTTAATGTTCTTGGATTTTAATGGGTATAACAAAGGAATCAACAAAGAAGTGTCTAAAATGTAGGTGTCTTTAATAGGAACCTATTGAAGCTTATAAAAGTCACTAAAATCACATTTTAATCATTATTTATTTGTTCTCTGATTGATTATTCATTGCTCTTCTTTTAAAAATATTAATATTCAAAATAACAAGATGAGGACCAGCTATTACAACACAAGCTGAAGATCATTAAACTAAACATACTAAACACCCAATGAGCCTCAAGAAAACATTATCATACAACAGAGCATACATCGTTAACAATGAAAGAATCTTCAGCTCCTTCCAAACAAACATCTTTATTTTTAGCACAACAAAAGTAAATGATCAAAAGTAAAAGTGTTTGGAAGTTCAGGTCTGGGATTCGTCTCTCTCACTCCATTCTCACTGACTCCTCCGTTTCTTTAGCAGTGAGAGGAAAGTGTGTTTTCAACTGCAGTTTATCCTCTTCGAAAAAATCTTTGGGACGCATTCGCTCATAAAACCCACTCTACACACAAACACAGATGAACAGATTGGTTTGAAACTTTAAGAGGTGAATGATGACATCAGGTGTGAGGTGATCTGATTGGTTCTTACCTTCAGCAGCAGGATCAATATGATAATGAGCAGGATGACCCCGCCCCCTACGATAGAGCCGACAATATGCATTTCATTGGGTGGAATGACAAACTGCGCCTTCACTGCAATCTAAGAGGAACAGAGAGAAACTCGGAACAGTGTCTGTATCTGTAATACTGTAAGAGTGAGGTCAGTCATGGACTCCTGCAGGTCTGTGGTGTGAGTTCAGACCGACACTGACAATCACGCGCTGATCAGCACAAGCACAACATCAGTCATGGCAAAGGTACAGATTTCTTTCACTCATCACCTTCTGGCCGGTCCACGTCTGGTTGTAGCGGCTTCTGTTGTAGTGGAGCTCGGCGCTGATGTCCAAGACAGAATCCTCTCTGAACTCGTGGATGGAGTATTTCTACAGCAGAAGAAACAGAGTCTGATTTCAGAGTTATTCCATCTTAAACTGGTGTTTGTCTGTGTTCGTCACTCACGCTCTCGTATTCCTTCACGTTCTGGAGAGCTGCGTCTGCCCTCAGGATGAAGTGAACTGCTGAAGCTTTCTGCAGATCAAACTGACCACACTCGAACTTCCCGCAGTGACCGTCCTGAAACATCCACACAACACTGAGAACTGAAACACTGACACCAATAAACCACAGAATCAACTGAACTAAACCGAGATGAAATCCAGCAGACAGAAGATGCGTTTACTGTGACTGCTTGAGATCGGATCTTAAAGGGATCGTTCACCCAGAAATGATCATTCTGTCATTGTTTATTCAGCCTCATGTTGTTCGAAACCTTTCTTTCTTTCTTCAGTGGAACATAGAAGATATTTTAAGAAATGTGTTTTTGGGCTGCACTGTTGCTTAAACACCAGTTCAAAACATCCCTTTTGTGCTCAACAAAAGAAAGAAAGTCATACTTTTGAATGACATGAGAGTGAGTAAATGATGACAGAACGGTCATGTTTTGGGTGAACGATCACTTCAACAGTAGCTGTAAAAGGGTCTATGATCTCTTACCTGCGGTTTGATGAATCCACACGGCACTGAGTTCTGTAGAGAAGAACAGAAGATGTTTATTCAGCAGAACACATGCTGGTCTGATGGTATGAGCTGATGAACGATTGACGCACCTCCTGCATGCTGAAGTTCTGAGGAGTTAAAATCACATGTGTAGTTTGACAGGGCAGGGTGAGCTTGAGCGACACTGGCAGACCTTTAAGACCCAGATTCTCCACCTGTGGACACAAACACACAGACACACAACAATCTGATCACGAGAAGCCCAGAAACAACACGATGAAGCTGTAGATGTGTGTTTGACTCTCTGACCTTGTAGACGATGTTGAGAGGTTTTGGACCTCTGTCCTCCAGAGAGAACTTCAGATACGTCACAGATTCTTCAGCCACTCTGACAAACACACAATAACTCAATAACTTCTCAGTCAATCATGTGGTTTTCTTTCATTTAAATTTATTGTTACTGTCTTAGGGCCTTATCATACACCCGGCGCAATGCAGCGCCAAGCGCGACGCAAGTGTGTTTTGCTAGTTTCAGCCCGACGCACTTTTCATTTTCACGTCCTGCGCTACGTTGTTTAACCCTCTGGGGTCGGCAAGCGCGCCCCGGCGTTTTGCTGGATTTTCTTCACATTGTAGCACTATAAACTTAAATTACTCCGTCATTTATGGTCATACAGAAAAAAGTTTCTACTTTTGTATGTGTCCACTTACAATCAAATCAAAACATTGTGCTTTTGTAAAATAAAGAAAATAAACAGGGTGTGCGTTCTGCCTTTCCGTCGCGGTGAACTTTTTTTTCTTGAGCACGTCTATAAACTGAAACAAAACTCAGTGAATACTTGTCACACATTTATGAGCCATATATCTTTATAAACATTTAAGTGTGTACTTTTAAATGATCAGATTCAAACTGAAAACAAATATTCTCTGTTTAAGTAATATGTATAAAACCAACAAGATGTCCAGTATCTCAACCGCTTGCTCATTATATTTAATTTGACCACGCCCACGCGCGCAAAACAGATTCACATGCAAATCTCCACGTGGAACGCAATCGCGCTCGTTACCTCAAAAACAAAACACCAAAAAACTTCACAAGTCTCTGCTTTTCGTCGAGTTTGAAAGACGCACCGTGAGCTTACATTGGATTTACCTCGGTTTCTGGTAATAACATTGTTTGTCTTTCCAATAAAGCCATTAAAACAGAAATCAAGTGAGAGAAAAAATTTACAGACAAAGAATAATTCATTAAATGTCCTTTGTTGAGTTCTGTGAACAGAAGAAGTGAAAAGTTAAATAAATGCCACTCACAGACTGATCGCCAGATCAACAGCGAACTGAACCGGGACGCTCCTCCTCACCTCCGTATCGCTGGTGTTTCCATTATTATCACTGTGAACAAACATACAGGATTTACTCATGATTGAACATTAAATCATTCTTCATAACCTGGATCGCAAGCGCACATCTCTGCTGAACATTACTGATATGAAACAGCCCTGAAAACAAACAAATCTGTCAAATTCAGGCTCATTCACCTGTTAGCGGTGATCATCATCTCCATCCTGTCGGACCAGTCGTAATCCCATTTCGCCATACGAAAGGTTGCCAGAAACTGAGTCTAGAAGACACAGATGTTGGTAGCATTGGCAAGAGAATGATTGAGAAAATTCTTTATATACACTGAACAAAATTATTTGTTCATTTGCACATTTTAGAGTGGCCTTTTATTGTGGCCAGCCTAAGGCACACCTGTGCAATAATCATGCTGTCTAATCAGCATCTTGATATGCCACACCTGTGAGGTGGATGGATTATCTCGGCAAAGGAGAAGTGCTCACTAACACAGATTTAGACTGATTTGTGAACAATATTTCAGAGAAAAGGGCCTTTTGTGCACATAGAAAAAGTCTTCGATCTTTGAGTTCAGCTCATGAAAAAGGGGAGCAAAAACAAAAGTGTTGCATTTATAATTTTGTACAGTGTATATAAACACTGTATAAAGAGATTTGTAGATGTAAACGTTACAGTGGCAGTTGGTTGGACATTGTAAACAGACTGGTCACATTTATGAATATGGGACTACTGAAACAAACTTCTGATATTTTATATGTACAGTGAGCGTGTCTGTGTGTCAGTTTGTTTGTCTGTTAGTGTGTCTATCTGTCTTTTCAGTGTGTCTGTCTGACTCTGTGTCTCTCTGTCTGTCTGTCTGTGTGTCTGTCAGTGTGTGTGTGTGTGTGTGTGTGTGTGTGTGTGTGTGTGTGTGTGTGTGTGTGTGTGTGTGTGTGTGTGTGTTTTACCGTGGTGCCGCTGCGGTACACTGGTAGATTGATACTGCAGGTGGTTCTGTTCATAGCACCGCTGTCACGCTCACCACAGCTGCTTCGAGTCCGGCTGGGCTGAACACACACACATTTATAAAATTCTTAAAACAACATAAGATATTCAGAGAAGTCTCTTTAGAGTCTCTATATTTCATATTTTTATTCTTTGACAAATATCTTAAAGAGCACCTATCATGGAATTTTGAAATTTACCTTTCATGTAGTGTGTAACATAGATCTAAGTGAACAAAAACATCCTGCAAAGTTTTAAATATGAAAGTGCACCGTATATAAAGTTATTGTCTTTCAAAAGTAAGAGTCGACTCTGAGTCATTTTTATGAATCGTTAGAAGACAGAAGCTTTTTCTCTGACTAGATGACGTCAACTTGTCAATGTCACGGTTCATAAATCCTATGTCTCTTTCTTGTCTCGTGTTCTGTTGTTGTGTGTGTGTGTACTGATTGTGTGAGCGTGCCGGCTCGTTAGCGCTCATCAGCGATCCAGCTCAGCACTCCCGTCACCAGCTGCAGCTTATCTCATCACCCTATATATGCTCACCACTTTCTCATGTCCTTTGTCAGATCGTTGTTTGTGGTGTCCCGGTGTTGTTCCAGTCAGCGTCTCGAGTCTTGTGCCTTCCTTGTTCCTGTTCGTGTTCCTGTGGATTTATTCTGGATTCCTCTCACCTCTGGACTTACTTCATCGCACTGCTGCACTCCCTTTCACCGGGTTCATCTGGCCATCGGGGTCCCTGCGCCGCTAGCCTGTCTGTTCTGGACTTTTACCAACTAACTCATCAAATATACAATAAAGAGTTTTTACTTGCATTTTTGCTTCCTTCTCTCAATCATGACAGAACGATCTGACCAAAGCATGGAAGCAGCGAGTGGCTCTACAAATCCACTGGATGAGTTTATGAACAACTGCATACAAAGAATGGACACTCAGGAGAAAAACCTCAACGAGACAGCTCGCGCTGTTCAGGCTTTAGTGGCGCAGGTGTCCGGGCTCACCCAGCAGATCCAAAATCTTCGAGCTCCCACTGCGCCACCCGCACCGCCGATTCCCCCAGGTGACCGGTTCCCGAGTCCTATTCAAGTGAACCAAATTACTGTCGAGCTTTCCTAACCAGGTGTTCGATGCATTTCTCTCTCCAACCCAAGACATTCCATACGATGAGCGAACCAAGGTCGCGTTTGTGTTGACGCTTCTGACTGGGAGAGCGGCGCTATGGGGAACGACGGTGTGGGAGAATCAGGAAGAATGCTGCTCCTCGTTCCAGAGGCTCTCCGACGAGAAGTGCCGTTGCGGGGAGAGAGGCTGCTAGAGTGTTGGCGAATTTACGGCAAGGAGAGAGATCCGTATCTGACTTTTCGATTGAGTTTCGAACCCTAGCAGCAGAGAGCCAATGGAACGAGGAGGCGCAGTGGGACATGTTCCTGCATGGGCTGGCTGACCACGTCCAAAAGGAGATCTACGCCATGGACCTTCCCACTAAGCTCAATGATCTCATTGCTCTGGCCCTGAGAGTGGACGCACGTCTTTCCCGAGTAGATCGACGACTTCAGCCTAATCGTTCTCCTGGAGGGATCGAGGGACAACGTTTCGGAGGCGGGGACGCGGTCAGCCCCGTCAACGATCACGAGCCCATGCAGGTGGGTCGAGCCCGGCTTTCCCGGGAGGAGAAGGAGAGGCGGAGATCCCTGGGCCTTTGCATGTACTGTGGAGGAGCTGGACATTTCGCTTACAGTTGTCCGTTAAAAGGCGTAGACCGACAGTAAGTATGAGGCTACTGTCGTGTGGGATCTCTGCCGAGAAGACCTCATCCACATCTACTCTCCTTCCGGTAAGACTCCGATGGTCAACTCACCTCCACGACTGTCGGGCACTTCTGGATTCAGGGGCTGAAGGTAATTTCATAGACCACACCTTTGCACGCAAATTTCAAGTTCCCCTCAGACCTCTTACACACCAGATTGCAGTACACGCCCTCAATGGTCAAGAACTCCCCACCATTTCACTGGCCACCGAAGACATCACCCTCATCACATCAGGCAATCATACCGAGACCATCTCCTTTTACATTCTGGACACTCCTCTTGCACCCATCGTCCTTGGTCACCCCTGGCTCACCTGTCACAACCCCAAAGTGGACTGGCAGTCGAAGTCTGTGTCGGCGTGGAGCAGTCATTGTCATAAATCTTATCTTGTGTCTGCCTGTCCGTCTGTTTCTGTCCCTGTGTTTCAGGAGGAGGCAGTGGATTTATCTAGTACCTGGACCTGAAGGAGGTGTTCAGTAAGTCTTGTGCTGCTTCTCTTCCCCCGCATCGTCCCTATGACTGTGCTATAGAGTTATTGCCAGGTATGTCTCCGCCTAAGGGCAAGTTATATTCACTCTCTGTCCCAGAGAGAGAGGCCATGGAGAAATACATTTCTGATTCTCTAGCAACGGGTTTCATCCGCCCTTCCTCTTCTCCAGCGGGGGCGGGGTTCTTTTTTGTGGGGAAGAAGGATGGATCGCTGCGACCTTGTATTGATTACCGGGGGTTGAACAGCATCACGGTAAAGAATACTTATCCTTTACCGTTGATGTCTTCAGCTTTCGAGAGGTTGCAGGGAGCATCTATCTTCACGAAATTGGATTTACGGAATGTTTATCATTTGGTCCGCATCAGGGAGGGGGATGAGTGGAAGACCGCTTTTAACACCCCCAGGGGGCACTTTGAATACTTGGTTATGCCTTTCGGCCTTTCCAACTCCCCAGCGGTCTTCCAGGCACTTGTCAATGACGTGTTGCAAGACATGGTCGATCAGTTCATATGTCTACCTGGATGACATATTGATTTTTTCATCGTCTCTCCAGGAACACGTGCAGCACGTCCGACAAGTGCTTCAGAGGTTGCTAGAGAATGGGCTTTTTGTCAAGGCGGAGAAATGCGCTTTTCATGCACGGTCTGTTCCTTTTCTAGGTTACATCATCTCGGATGAGGGAATGCGCATGGATCCTGAGAAGATCAAGGCTGTGGTGGATTGGCCAAGTCCAGATTCCCGTAAGGCCCTACTGAGGTTTCTGGGGTTCGCCAATTTCTACCGGCATTTTATTCGTAATTTCAGCCAACTATCCACACCTCTGACCGCCTTGACCTCCCCCAGAACGACGTTCAGGTGGTCAGACGCAGCCGAGGCTGCGTTTGCCAAACTGAAGGGTTGCTTCGTTTCAGCCCCCATCCTGATAACCACTGATCCATCACGTCAGTTCGTGGTGGAGGTCGATGCGTCAGAGGTGGGGGTAGGTGCAGTGCTATCCCAGCGTTCTCCTTCAGACGATAAGATGCATCCTTGCGCGTTTTTATCTCATCGTTTATCCCCTGCCGACCACAATTATGACATTGGCAACAGAGAGTTGTTGGCGGTCAAGTTAGCATTGGAGGAGTGGCGCCACTGGTTAGAAGGGTCGGGGGTACCTTTTATCGTCTGGACTGATCACAAGAACTTGGAATACATTCGGACTGCTAAAAGACTCAACTCCAGACAGGCTCGGTGGGCTCTTTTTTTCGGTCGTTTTGATTTTCCCCTCACTTGTATCGCCCGGGTTCCAAAAACATCAAACCCGATTCTTTATCGCGTATTTTTGACCGTTCCGAACGCCCGTCTACTCCCGAGTGCATTTTACCAGAGAATCTATTCATCTCTACACTCACATGGGAGATCGAATCGAAGGTCAAGAAGGCCTTAGAAGGGGTAACGCCTCCGGCTCGTTGTCCACCGAATCGTTTATTTGTGCCTGAGAGTTTACGGTCCAGCGTTATTCAGTGGGGACATTGTTCCAATGTGGCTTGCCATCCAGGAGTTAATCGCACAAAATTTTTAGTCAAGCAACGATTCTGGTGGCCTCTCATGGCTCGTGACGTTCACAGTTTTGTCTTGGCTTGCTCAGTTTGCGCCACGGGTAAGACTTCTAATCGACCTCCAGATGGGTTACTTCAACCGCTGGCGGTGCCTTCGAGACCCTGGTCCCATATCGCTCTAGATTTTATCACCGCCCTCCCACCCTCCCAGGGTCACACGGTAGTTTTGACCGTGGTGACCGGTTCGCGAAGGCGGCCCATTTTGTTCCCTTGCCCAAATTACCCTCAGCCAAGGAGACAGCGTTGATTGTCGTTAACCACGTCTTTCGGCTACATGGCCTCCCGACAGACGTGGTTTCTGACAGAGGACCCCAATTTGTGTCCAAATTTTGGCGAGAGTTTTGTAAATTCCTGGGTGCGACTGTCAGTCTGTCCTCTGGGTTCCATCCCCAGAGCAATGGTCAGACTGAGCGAGCCAACCAGGATTTGGAGAGAACGTTGCGATGTTTAGTGTCCAAGAATCCTTCCTCTTGGAGTCAGCAACTGTCTATGGTGGAGTACGCCCACAACACGTTGCCAGTGTCATCCACGGGCCTATCACCGTTTGAGTGTAGTGTAGGGTACCAGCCACCAATTTTTCCTAGTCTGGAATCCGAAGTCGCGGTCCCCTCCGCCCACGCCTTCGTCCAGAGGTGTCACCGCACTTGGACTAGAGCCCGTGAGACTCTACTCCAAGTGGGGGCGCACACCAAGGCCAAAGCCGATCGCCGCTGGCGTAGGCCTCCCGTATACGTCGTCGGTTCCAAAGTGTGGCTTTCTACCAAGGACATTCCTCTCCGCTCCGTTTCTAATAAGCTTGCACCTAAATTCATTGGCCCGTTCTCTGTCACTAAAATCGTTAGTCCGGTGACAGTCCGCCTCAACCTCCCTCCAGTGTTTTTGCTCGCATTAATCCGCCAGTCCTGGTTCCTCCCCCGCCGTGACTCGTAGACGGGGAACCTACTTATTCGGTCAATCGTGTTCTGGACTCGAGATGGAGGGGACGTGGATTTCAGTACTTGGTGGACTGGGAAGGTTACGGTCCGGAGGAGAGAAGTTGGGTACCAGCTAGAGACATCCTGGATCACTCCCTTATCGATGATTACAATCGCCAGGTAAGGGAGTCTGGGAACGCCAGGAGGGTACTGTCACGGTTCATAAATCCTATGTCTCTTTCTTGTCTCGTGTTCTGTTGTTGTGTGTGTGTGTGTACTGATTGTGTGGGCGTGCCGGCTCGTTAGCGCTCATCAGCGATCCAGCTCATCACTCCCGTCACCAGCTGCAGCTCATCTCATCACCCTATATATGCTCACCACTTTCTCATCTCCTTTGTCAGATCGTTGTTTGTGGTGTCCCGGTGTTGTTCCAGTCAGCGTCTCGAGTCTTGTGCCTTCCTTGTTCCTGTTCGTGTTCCTGTGGATTTATTCTGGATTCCTCTCACCTCTGGACTTACTTCATCGCACTGCTGTTCATTATAGCCGTATAATATAATATAATAATAGCCCATTATAATAAAATATAATAATAAAATAGTCAACCTAACATATCAAAATTATGCTGCTCTGTTTAAATAGTCAGTAATACAATTCGTACCATTCAGCGTAAGCTCCACTGCGATGTTTCCAAGCACTTTTTTGTGCGTGTGAAGAGGATAATTTTTTTCCCGTCGATATTGGAACGTGAGTTAAGTACAAAGCCTACGATAAAGAATAGTTTACCATCCAAATACATCGCGAATGTTGAAACATTTTGATTGTCTGTGCACGCAAGGTTATGCGCATGACTCAAACACTGGCAGACACAGCAGCAGTTGTAGGCAGGTATATTGATCATGAAATCAGAATTTTCTTGTCTTGAATTAGTCATTAATTCATTCATGTCACTTGTTTAAGTTAATTAATATGTAAAAAAAAAAAAATTGGAGTGAAAAAAAAATAATCGATTGGGGGCCCCCTGGTGGCCAGGGTTCGCTTATGCCTTGGGCCGGCTCTGCTTACTATTCACAATACTCAATGAGCAACGAGCAATGCCTGAACTTCGTATTTTGAGCACTTCTTGTGTTGTTTTTGCCTCTTCACGATGACTCGCTTAATTTAGTCCTAAATATTAAGTCGCTTTGGACAAAAGCGTCTGCTAAATGGCTAAATGTAAAAATGTAAATGTGATAAGAAAAAAAGCGAGCTGGTATAGACGGCACGACCACCGACCCCAGGGGGTTAACCTTGAGATGCGTGGCTTGATGTAAGAAGTTTATTAATTTGGTTTATAGCTTCCGTGGACAATCGTGGTGGTTGGTTGGCAGCTGCCTTCAATGCTCCTGTTAGTCTGGCTATCACCAGACTAAGCTCAATCTTTTAAGACTGAACATTAGTCTGGGGAGTCTGCTCTGTGTTTTCTACTGCACACGAGGCGTGATCAACGGGCAGAGTTCAAATGACTCTGTACGCAATTGGATAGTCCTTCAACCAATCAGACCAGCGATCCAGGTGATGTACTTTGCAGTGAAAACTCCAGGCAGGAAACGTGTCAACAAACGTGTTGGTTTGCAGCATTGATCAGCGGTTTGCAAAAGCAGCAATGGCATCTAGTGATTTTTGCAGGTTGTGCAAAAAAACACATGAAAGTGAGTGGTATTTACACCCACTCGAGCGATTTGTTTGCTAAAAAGAAGCCATTGAGCATCGTGGAGAGGTTGAAAGGAATTGGATTGGATTAAACCTTCCAATAGCACGCCAGATGGATAAGCCAGTTTGTGATTGGTCCCCGCAGATTTGTAACGGAAGCAGGATAGAAGAATGTACAGGTTTCCAGCCTGAGCTGCAGGGCGAAATCAAAACGCCGGCAGATGGGGCTGGGTTTACCCAGTCTGTGCTCCTGAAGCTTTCTCCTGAAATCCCGTGCCTTATGAGCGTGTTTACGTTTCTCTGTGTTCATGTGTGTGTGTGTGTGCGACAACATGAAGGTATGTGCCTTCTACTACTAATATATAACTACTACTATTGATGCATATTCTTCTATGTGGTAAATAATTCTGTTAATTGATCTAGGAGGAATGGTCTAAATCGAACCCGTTGTGTTCATGAAGCCGGCGGGCAACATTCTCTGATGCTGCTGCTTTGTCTACATTTGTTTCCCGTGATCTAAACCTGCTCTTCAGCGTGTATCCGCACTGTTTACTGGTTTTCTCCGTCAGACCAGTTATCCAGCGTGTATTTTTATTTCATTTATTGTTGTTTATTTGCATTTGCTCTTTAACTTGTATTTGGTTTGTCCTATTGCTTTCTGTATATTTGTTTGCTTCTTCAAATTCGTTAGTGTATCAGCTTATCTATATTGTTTTGTTTGCTCAAATTTGTTATTTAGTTTGTATTTCCTTTGTTCTGGCCTTTATTTATTTTTTAACCTTGTTTTGGTGTGTTTTTGCTTTATTTTTGGCTCAAGTCTAAATTTGCTGTTTAGTCTATTTTTGTTGTTTCTATTTTTGTCTATTTTAAGTAATGTATACAAAAGTGCTGTGAACCTCCACTTTCACTTGGTATGAATCTTTGAACCTCGTAGGTGTTACGTTTCTTTTCTTTTTTTGGTTTAATGCCTAACTATTGTGATAGTGTGATGGCTGTAACCACTATAGTATTTACGGTAGTCCTGTTTGGTAGGGTGAGTATGGTAGTTTCCGGTCCCATGTCCCCTTAACGAATGGAGTGGCGTTAGTTCAGTAGTAATGGTGGCGTGCACGCTGAATAGACAACGCCAGATAGGTTGCTACGATTGCTTTCTTCAAGGTAAATCAAACTTTCACTGGTTTGATGTATTTGT
Organism: Rutilus rutilus; assembly: GCF_951802725.1. Taxonomy (NCBI): domain Eukaryota; kingdom Metazoa; phylum Chordata; class Actinopteri; order Cypriniformes; family Leuciscidae; genus Rutilus; species Rutilus rutilus. The sequence goes on from NC_140210.1 coordinate 62,166,367, forward strand.
TTTTAACTATGTGGTATTTTGTGCAGGTTGTAATGATGGTTTGCCTGGTTTGGAAAACAGTTGTAAGCTGTTGCCAGGTACGTGATAAATGGTTGAAGTGTATGTTTGTTTGTTTTAATTTATGCGTGTTATTTGAGGAATGTTGTTTTTTAACCCTCTGGGGACCAAGCTGTTTTTGGGGCCCTTGAGATGTTCTGACATGCTCTGACATTTGTGCTTTTTTCAGTTATTTATAAACATGTTAATGGCAAAGGTGTAAATTCACTCTATATAGCACAAACAGGCCTACCATAATATGCGAGCAACATGTATGTAGATGTTTGTATTTTTAAGAGAATAATGTTTATGCGTGGTTATTTAAAAAAATAAAAATGAAAGTTGCTGAAATAAGACCACAAAACTCATACAAAATATGTGCCCACAAGACTTTTGACTAATGGATGTTTTCTCTTCGAGTTCTAGCTTCAAAATTATGTGAAAATAGTCTTGCTTTATCGTTCACAAAAAAAAATACATTGATTTAAATGGTGTAAAACAGGTTTTGCTTGGAAAGCCAATATGCGAGGGGGAGGAGTAGTTTACACCTTAGATTACCCAGTCCCACCCACTCTGCATAATGACTCTGCATAATTAGCCATTCATTCAGGTGTGACACTGACTGAGCCACAATGCAAGGACAAAATAGCCTATATATTTAGAAGAAGACTTATATTGACCATTTAAGATTTTGCTTACATCTATCTTGTAAATATGTTTTGCTATTTTATTAAAAAGGTTACAATTACAACAATAATTACAATTTCAGCAATATTTCTGCAAAAAAAGTACTCTTTCTTTGTAAAAAAAAAAAAAAAGATTATAGGCCTACATTTTATCATATGTATTCATTAGTTTGAATATAGCCAACATTGGAACATCTTAGTCTATGACTTTATTTTTGACACAATAGTATTTTATATATATGAGCAGAAAAGCTTATTTGATGTGACAGTATATTCTACAGTAAAAACTGTACCCAAATCTAGTCAACAAAATATTGTCTTTCATACTTCGCCTGACTGTAACGTTGTTTTTATGAAATATTAGGGCATAGCCTATAAATGTTAATTTGCAGTTTAATACGTTGCTTATACAAATACATTTTATTTCAACATATTTCAGTCGATTTTTACTCATCTCAGTAGGCTCTAGCAAAGCGCGATTCATATTTAGGGTAAACAGTCTTTACAAATATGTACCCTTCATTCATCTCACAGAAACGCGATTCATATTTAGGCTAAACAGTCTTTACAAATATGTAGGCCTACCCTTCATTCATCTCACAGAAACGCGATTCATATTTAGGCTAAACAGTCTTTACAAATATGTACCCTTCATTCATCTCACAGAAACGCGATTCATATTATAGAAACGCGATTCATCTTTTTGTTTACATAGGCCTACACTAACGTTATTCCATAACGTTATTCCACATTAACACTTGAGAAAGGATAACTTAGCCTACCTCACTCCTCAGCGGGATCTGCTCCTCATATCAGCACGGAAAATTTTCTCCATAAGGTAGGCTATATTATGCCTCTTTGTTTACACTGATGTGGGCGTTTCACAGACTGAAATGGTTCTCAGAATTTGCGTTTGAATAGCACGCGCTCTCCGGGGCGTGGTCAAATTACTGTGAATCATCTCGTAATGAGCTCGACTGGAGTCGCTCTCTTTTTATACAGATTACAGAAGCTGATAATATTTGTTTTTTATATAAATTACTTCATTTAAAAGCTGCGATCTCAAGCTTTATGCCCGTGGGTCTGTTTCCCTGTTTGACTGAATTTTCGCGGAGTTATAGATCATTTTCGAACGCGTTTCAAATGGGAGTTTACTGACAGAGAGAAGGCAGAAATAGCATCATGTTAGTTTTTCTTTATTTGTCAAAAAGCAAAACACTTTATTTTTATTGTGAGTATACAGAAAAAAAATAGAAACTGAACAGGATCGATTGATGTATTACACGAAAATGAAAGATCAAAATTAACAGAGCATTTTGTGTTTATTTTTCATTGCTAAAAAAAAAAACGAGCAAAACGCGCGGGCGCGTTTTTGGTCCCCAGAGGGTTAAATGTTGTTTGTGAATGTTATAGCACAAATAATAAGGGTGTTTTTCTGTCTCTGTTCTAGGAGCTGGCCTTTGTCACTGTTTTGAATTATTATTTAAGTTTGAGTCAAATTATTGAACGTCTGCCCTGATATCCTTGGGTGTATGATAAAGCAATAAGCCCCGCAAAGCCGTGTTTTACAGTGAATTTAGAACAGCTAAGGGACGTCGTTAGGCACCTTTTATAAAACGGTTACTCCATAAAAACATTCATTTTAATATTTAATTTATTCATAAAATAAACACCAGCAACAAAAAATATAACGATATAACACATTTATTCCTCCGCCAAGCAATGTAGTTACAAAGAGGTTGCCAAGCAACACATACAGCAACAAAGAGTCACAAACAGCAGTTGCGCAGTAACACTAATGTAATGCGTAACACCAATGTAATGCGCTCACAGGTGTGTGTGTGTGTGTGTGTGCAGTAACACTAATGTAATGCGTAACACCAATGTAATGCGCTCACAGGTGTGTGTGTGTGTGTGTGTGTGTGTGTGCAGTAACACTAATGTAATGCGTAACACCAATGTAATGCGCTCACAGGTGTGTGTGTGTGTGTGCAGTAACACTAATATAATGCGTAACACCAATGTAATGCGCTCACAGGTGTGTGTGTGTGTGCAGTAACACTAATGTAATGCGGTCACGGGTGTGTGTTTGTGGAGTAATTTACAACGGCTTCAAACGTGGCTCAACCAATCAGAATCAAGGACCGGAACTATCCGTTTTATAAACCCTTTTAACTTGCTATCAACTTGCTACCATCTAAGCCTTTTCATGTGACTGTTTTGGTGTTTTTCTGAGTTGTCAATAAATCAAATTGAAAAGACAACTGGGTTGGAAAATCTTAAAGAGGACTTCCTGCTCAGCTACTGTTCGGACGCTCTTGCTTACTGCTCCGCGCTTTGCTCTATCGCTTTTACATTTTATCTCCTATTTTTTCTATATTTTATTTCCTTTTATCACCTAATTTTAACTTCAGCAAATCAGCACAGTGCTCATACGACAAAGTTTGGATTACTACAAAAACTGAGAATTCTTTTACCCGACCAGCTTACATACCGGGAAAGGAAAACACAACTGCCTACAAGGATAAGAGAAAATGCCTCTTCTGGAATCTACTTGCTGCACCAACTGCCACAGACTTTTACAAAGGATTGCAGTTCTAGAAACAAAGTTACTTACGGGACCACCAAACCAGACGGAGCACACAACAGAGCTTCGTCATGGACAGCCTCAGCATACCGGTGAGTCCCATGAAACTAGTACTCCTCGACAGGTAGAGAAACAAGCCGATCGACTTACTAATCGATGGCACAAACAGGGAGCTAAACCCAAAGGCACTCGAGACATCAGATTGTCACGAGCATCACATATTACCGCAGTAGCATCCTCTACCCCAGATACAGCTCTGACAAGGATTGCAAACACTGGTCTGCCACCACTGCCTATACATCTTGAGAACAGATTTGAAGTACTAATGAATGTAAATGAGGAATCCACAAATGTGATGAATGTGATCGAACACAGACTGAATAGGACAGTAGCTAACACTGATGCTAACTGGCGCTCAAGGTCGAGCAGACAGCGGCACTCAGCTCAGAGCGCAGCCGGGCCCAGGACTCTGATAGTGGGGGACTCCATAATCAGAAACATTAGCGGCAGGGATACAACTACGTGCTGCCTTCCACAAGCAACAACTTCTGATATAAACAGGGAACTTCAGAACATTCTGATGAAACATCAGACTGCAAATCGACTCATCATACATGTGGGGAAGAATGATATTCATAAAGAGAAGTCAGAACTCCTTAAGAAGGATTTCAATGAACTTTTTGAAACACTTAAAAGACTGAAAGTTCAAACATTCATCAGTGGACCACTACCAGCAAGAGGAACAAACAGGTTTTCACGGTTGCTTGGGCTTAATACATGGCTGCAAAAAACCAGCAATATAAAAGCAGTGAACTTCTTTGACAATTTCAATCTTTTCTGGAGTCAACGACAACTGTTTCATCGGGACGGCCATCACCCAAACAAACTTGGTTCAAGAGTGTTAAAGGACAATATCTACTTCTCCGTAAATCATCCTTCTGCGGTTTGTGCCAATCCACTCAATCTGAACGGCACACACACACCTAGACACAGTATGAATGACCACGGGACTTCACTTCAGCAGCAAAATGGACATGATAACCCCACTCCGCCACAACAACCTCTGCTCACGGACACAATCTCAGCTGAGCCCTGCCCACAGAGCTCACCACAGACAGCCATATCAGAACTGCTTGAAGATTCAGCACCCAAGGACGACTTCCTGGAAAACAGCCAGGGAAGCCAGGACAGCATACTACAGCCTCCTATAACACCAGAGCAACAGCCCCTTTCACCAGACACTTTCTCCCTCTCCCCTGCAACGCCACTACTGTGCTTCTCACAGAAAATGGAAGAACTGGTGCATGCTGGAACCAGACTATCCCACTCTTTTGCTGCAAGCCCCCAGATACCAACTAAAAAAAGACAGGCACCACTACCACCAAAGCCTGCGGGCCCAGCTCGCCCTCCCCCTCCTCCTGTGAGAGCTCTTCGGCCTCTGCCACAACGCCAGGGCCCACACCCTCCTCCTTCTGCTCGAGGTGAACCAAAAACAACTGATACCAGCTCTCAGTGATATGTGTCGGGTCCCCGTTTTGATAACAGTAACTTTCTCAAATGTTTACAAAACAAGCGGGAACCCAGTGTGCCTGTATCTTTCTCTATTGCTGTTCTTTTACATGATAGAAAGTTTAAGGCCTTCAATAGCCGTACAGCAAACCAAACTAATCTGGTGCCTATTACACGTCAAACTAATATTGCTGTGGGGAAAAGTAAGACTGTCAAGTTAGCTCTTTTAAACATTCGCTCACTTAAAAATAAATCACTTCTAGTCAACGACTTAATAACCACAAACAACCTGGATTTTATGCTTCTAAATGAAACCTGGCTAGAAGACAGCTGCAGTGCAACAATCCTCAATGAAGCAGCCCCTCCTAACTTTACTCTTATGAGTGTCTGCAGAGCTGTTAAGAGAGGTGGGGGTCTAGCTGCTCTTTTTAAAGATATTTATCAATGTAAGCAAATATCATTTGGGAATTACTTGTCTTTCGAATATCTGGGTATTGTGTTAAAAGGTGCTCCACGCATTTTACTTTTCATTATTTACAGGCCTCCAAAATACTCTCCAGCCTTTGCTGAGGACTTTACAGAACTGTTATCAACAATTACCTCAGAGTTTGACTGGAATCTTGCTGGAGATTTTAACATCCATATAGATAATGGAGAAAACAATATGGCAAAAGAAATCAAAACTGTTTTAAAAACTTTTGATCTGACTCAGCATGTACATGGACCCACACACAATCGTGGACACACTCTAGATTTACTTATCAGTAAGGGTCTAAACATTTCATCGATTGTTATTAAGGATGTAGCACTGTCTGATCATTTCTGTATTTTCTTTGATATATTGATCTCTCCTGCCACTGAAGCTAGATCTGTGTCTGTCAAGAAGAGATGCTTAAATGAGAACACTGGTGTCCTATTTATGAAGGCTATATCTTTAACACCAAGCATATCTGCTGACTCTGTTGATTTTCTCCTTGATTCTTTTAACTCAAAAGTTAAAGGTGTAATTGATGATATTGCTCCTGTGAAAGTAAGGAAGAAGAGTGGCAGACAAAAGGCACCTTGGAGAAACTCAACAGCAGTGCAAAATATGAAAAGACAATGCAGAAAAACAGAGCGCATGTGGCGGAAGACAAAACTTGTAGTCCATTATAACATCTACAAAGACAGCCTTCATGCTTTCAATATGGAACTAGGCAAAGCTAGACAGACTTTCTTCTCAAATATTATAAACAGCAATTTAAACAACACACGCACTCTTTTTGCTACTGTAGAGAGACTGACAAACCCCCCAAGCCAGACTCCCAGTGAAATGCTCTCAGACAGCAAGTGCCGTGAGTTTGTTTCTTTCTTCTCTGAGAAAATCAATAATATCAGAAAGGTGATCAGCACATCCTTGAGTTGCGCTGGGGTCAGACAGATCAAACCACCTGAGAAAGTAGTTACTATGTCTGACTTCAAAGAAATTGATGGCAAAATTTTGGAAGAAACCGTACAGCACCTTAAAACATCAACCTGCGCTCTTGACACACTTCCCACATCGTTTTTCAAAAGTGTGTTAATCAGTTTAGAAGCAGATCTTCTAGAAGTGGTAAATGCTTCACTTCTCTCTGGGAGTTTTCCAAACTCCCTAAAAACTGCAGTTGTCAAGCCCCTCCTGAAAAAGAGCAATCTGGATAAGACCATATTAAGCAACTATAGACCGATCTCAAATCTTCCTTTCATAGGTAAAATCATTGAAAAAGTTGTCTTCAATCAGCTGAACAAATTCTTATGCTCGAATGGATACTTTGACAATTTTCAGTCTGGTTTCCGACCGCACCACAGCACAGAGACAGCGCTCATAAAGATAATAAACGATATTCGCTTAAATACTGATTCAGGCAAATTATCAGTGCTGGTACTACTCGACCTCAGTGCTGCATTTGACACTGTCGATCACAACATACTTCTGGACAGGCTGGAAAACTGGGTGGGGCTTTCTGGGATAGTCCTAAAATGGTTCAGGTCATACTTAGATGGGAGAGGTTATTATGTGAGTATAGGAGACCATAAGTCTGAGTGGACATCCATGACATGCGGAGTCCCTCAAGGCTCAATTCTTGCGCCACTCCTGTTCAACCTGTATATGCTCCCAATGAGCCAAATAATGAGAAAGAACCAAATCTCTTACCACAGCTATGCAGACGACACACAGCTCTACTTAGCCCTATCGCCTAATGACTACAGCCCCATTGACTCCCTGTGCCAATGCATTGATGAAGTCAACAGTTGGATGTGTCAAAACTTTCTTCAATTAAACAAAGACAAAACTGAAGTCATTGCGTTTGGAAACAAAGATGAAGTTCTCAAGGTGAACGCATACCTTCACTCTAGGGGTCAAACAGCTAAACATCAAGTCAGGAATCTTGGTGTGACACTAGAGTCAGACCTTAGTTTCAGTAGTCATGTCAAAGCAATAACTAAATCAGCATACTATCATCTGAAAAATATAGCAAGAATAAGATGCTTTGTTTCCAGACAAGACTTAGAGAAACTTGTTCATGCTTTCATCACCAGCAGGGTGGATTATTGTAATGGACTCCTCACTGGCCTTCCCAAAAAGACCATAAGACAGTTGCAGCTCATACAGAACGCTGCCGCCAGGATTCTGAGCAGAACCAGAAAATATGAACATATCACACCAGTCCTCAGGTCTTTACACTGGCTCCCAGTTAGATTTAGGATTGATTTTAAAGTATTATTACTGGTATATAAATCATTCAATGGCCTAGGACCTCAATACATTGCAGATTTGCTCACTGAATATAAACCCAACAGATCACTCAGATCATTAGGATCATATCAGCTAGAAATACCAAGGGTTCACTCTAAGCATGGCGAGTCTGCTTTTAGCTATTATGCCAGCCGCAGCTGGAACCAGCTTCCAGAGGAGATCAGATGTGCTCCTACTGTAGTCACATTCAAATCCAGACTCAAAACACATCTGTTTAACTATGCATTTACTGAATGAGCACTGTGCCAATGTTCGTCCGACTGTTTGTACTGTATTTTATTTTTTATTTTTCTAAACTGTTTTAATTATTCTTATTTCTTTTTATTATTTTAATTTCTTCTATGTAAAGCACTTTGAATTGCCATTGTGTATGAAATGTGCTATATAAATAAACTTGCCTTGCCTTGCCTTGCCTTGCCTAATGTGCACCATTGATAAGCTTTACACTATTCATTTGTTTTGGTCTGTTATATATATATATATTATTTTTTTCTTTAAAGGAACACTCCACCATTTTTTGAAATAGGGCTTATTCACTGTCTTTCCTACATTTAGATTTGTCTCAGTGCATGCATTGTTTTAGTTTGGCAGCGCCGCCGCTAGCTTAGCTTAGCATAATGAATGGAATCCTTTGTTGCCAGCTAGCATGTTGTGAGTAAAAGTGATCAAAACATAAAAAAATAAATAAAAAAAAAGAATTACTTCTTGTGGCCTGCGTATTCACAACGAGTACAAATAGCAATGCAGATTAAGACTAGGCGATTTCCTAGGCAGATATTGGCTTGGGACTATATTGGGGTGAAGCACAAGCAAAGCACTGCTACTTGGGCGCAGAGATATGGTGATTGTATAAAGTTATCAAAAGTTACAGCATTTGGAACCAAGATAGCATTTTTGTTCAGTCCTTGACGCCCCCTCATGGGCATTTTTAAAATTGTTCCTCCAAGAGGGATATCTTGTGATCAACATAATAGATTGTTCATTTTGGGCTCATTTTAACCCCCTGGGGTCGGGGAGACTCAAAATACTCTGTTGACTTTGATTTTCCATAGGAGTTTCATACATCAATCGATCCTGTTAAGTGTGTATTATTTTTGTGTATACTCACAATAAAAACAAAGTGTTGTGCTTTTCGCCAAATAAAGAAAAATAAACACGAAGCGAGTTCTGCCTTCTCTCTGTCAGTTAAGTTCATTCTGAAACGCGTCCGAAAATGAACCATAACTCAGCGAATACTCAGTCAAACAGTCACACAGGCACACAGGCATGAAGCTTGAATTCTCTTCTTTTAAATTAAGTAATTTTTATAAAAAAACAAATATTCTCAGTTTATGCAATCTGTATGAAAAGAGAGATGTCAGTCGTTCTCATCTCAGCTCATTATTTTTTATTTGACCCCTCCCACGGACAGCGCGCGCTATTCAAATGCAAATGACTGAGGCATCCACGCAAACCTGTGAACGCCCCCATATCAGCTCGAGAAAACACATCAAGCTTATTCAGATCATTGTACTTGTTTACACCGTCTCGCGGCGCTGTGAGGAATAATACTATCGTAATAATAATAATGGAAAATGTACCTCAGAAGTGCAGGTATTTCGAGGAGCAACGGATCCTGAGCTATGGAATACTGTAGTAAGTTTTTTTTCATTCTCAAGTGAATCGCGTTTCTGTGTGTGAATAAATGATGATGTTTTAGCAAACTGTATTGCTATACTGAGTAAAAATCGACTGAAATATGTTGAAATAAAATGTATTTGTATAAGCAATGTATTAAACTGCAAATTAACATTTATATTTCTTATAATAAAAACGAAAGACCTATGTTACAGACATATGAAAGACAACATTTCGTTGATTAGTTTTGGATAGATTATACATTTTTACTGTAAAATATCTGCCACCTCAACTAAGCTTTTGTTTGCCAATTTTTGCTCATATGTTAAATATAGTATGTTTTGTCAAAAATAAAGTAATCAAATAATATGTTATAGTGTTTATTCCAATGTAGCCTAGGCTATATTCAAGTAATGAATCCTTAACTTTGAAATATGTATGATAAAATGTATACTTTACTTTTTACAAAGAAAGATTACACTTGAATTGTTGTTGTAATTGTAACCTTTTTAATAAAAAATATATATTTACAAGTAAATAAAGGTAGATGTAAACAAACTATTAAAAGGTAAATATAAGCCTTTTCCTTAAATAATTTTTATTGTGTTTTATTAGTGACAAATTTGGGGAGAGGATAAATATTCCAAAACTGAAAATATAGTATGAGAATTAACTGCACAATTACTAGACATGTTTTCCTTGGATATTATAGGCCAATTTGCAAGCACAATTTGTGGATGCTTCCAACTGTTGCTCTTGCATTCTTTCTTGTGGCTCAGTGACACACCTGAATGAATGGCTCATTAAGTATGCGGGCCCCATTGTCTCCTCAGGTGCGAACCACTAAATATGCATGATGGTGTTGGATCGTTGACGCCCCCCTCGCATATTGCCTTTCCAAACAGAAAGTGTTTTGCAAAATTTAAATCAATGTATTGTGTTATGTGAATGATTAGGCAGGATGATTTTCACATCATTTTGAATAAAAAACTCTAGGCGACAACATCCATTAGTCAAAAGTCTTATTGACACATATTTAGTATGTGTTTTGTGGCCTTATTTCAGAAACTTTAGTTTTTAGTTTTTTCAATAACCATGCATAAACATTATTCTCTCAAAAATGCAAACATGTACATTCATGTTGCTCACATATTATGGTAGCCCTGTTTGTGCTAAATAGTGTGTAATTACACCTTTGCCATTAATATGTTTATAAGCAACTGAAAAAAGCACAAATGTCAGGGCATGTCAGAACATCTCAAGGACCCCAAAAACACCTCAGACCCCAGAGGGTTAATTGTAATAATATGCTGTATAAAATTATGTGCCATTTTCAACGATCTGTGAATATTTCATGAGCTGTTTTTGACACATTGCAGTACATACCAGGCGCGGATTTATGGGTGGGCCTGGGTGGGCACATGCCCACCCAGATTGACCGGTGGCCCACCCAATCAGATTAATAAAAACAATTGAAATTTTTTATTTTAATAATAATAATAATAATGAATTAATAAATAATTTCATTTTAATCGTTTCCTGACGACATTTATGTACAATAGCTACGAAAAATAGCTACAAAAGAAAAATATTATGTCGGCATATCACGTGTCAGTCCAGTGATGCTATCACGCAACACCGCTCTCTGTGCGCGCACTGACTTAATGTTGTGATAGTCTACATGCGACTCGCGTGACAGACAGATTAACTTCAGGTTTAAAGCAGCCGGGAGGGCTGACTGACATGAGTACAAGGTAGTTAAATTCACTACCTAAGTACCAATCTGCTATAGTTGACATATTTATCAGGCATGTTACATAGGCGTAATTTGCGGGTGGGGCGGGTGGGACATGTCCCCACCACTTTTTAAAACATCTCGCGGCACGAATGTACCAATTCTACCAAACATTAAACAACCAGCAGAGCATTCATTTCGTTCGTTTGTTAAATAAGAGACGATCTAGCGCTGAAATGTGTTTTTTAAATCAAGTGATGAAAGTGCTCGTTGCCGCTGCGATCGGTGGCGCTGATACAGTGTTTTCTCGTGTGGCTCGCGCACACCGCACTGTCGTCACTCGGACGCGCGCTTCAATCCATTGCGGATACTCTCTATTCGTTCTGGTGAAATCACACATCATAATGCATGCATGTCCCTCCTTGATATACAACCACTGATGAACATAATCAGTTTTGATGAGAAAAAAAAAAACTGTACTGATGCGGATTAGATCCTGTAGAGGCCAAAGTATAATTCATAGTAATGTGAATAAGAGTTAATGTTAAAAAGGTAAATAATTTCATTTAGAAGTTCATGTAATGGTTAAAATGTTAAATAATACTTAAAAGGTTAAAAACATACTAGAATTCATGTTCTTATAGGATTTAGTACATATTGGTGAAATAGTGTACTGCCTCTTTAAGAACCGGCCAACTCCGGTTACATTACGTTGATTCTCATTATGTGATTCAGATCTTGAGAGCTGTGGAAGCTAACGGTTTTCTTACCTGATAACTGCTAACTTTTAGTTACTTTTATTAAGAATCTTTTATTTCATTAGCAACTAGAATAAGTGTATTAGTCAGCTCACATTCTTTCTTTCTTTTTTCTTTTTTGTAAATCGGAAATCAAGGAATAAAAACGGAGATTTTCATCTTTTATTTCAACAACGTTTCTGAAGTGGATTTATTGAACTGTGTTGCTGGGCTAGCAATAGACACTACAAATGGAACTAGCTGCTTGGAATAATGTTAGATAGTTATTAGTGTAAGCCATTGCATATCTCAAGATTTCAAACCTCTACATTAGTAAGAAAACCTGCTTGACATTGGATAACGAGCCTTTGGAGAGGTTTGTGGAAAGTGGAACATGAATGAAGGTACAACGAGGGACTGACTTTCTCAACTAGCCTGATCATGCGCTGTGCTCGTGGCTGGTGAGTGCTAGCGCTAAGTGGATTTAACGGTCTCGGCGAGTTCATCGTTGCTGCTGCGCGACTGTTACAAGTGGAACCTGTAAAAAAAACGGACTGACTATCAAAACAATCATGACGGAGACAGGAACAGAAGCCGCGGTAAGCCTAACTGAGAAAAAACGAGTGGTTAAACCAACACTTAAAGCACTGGAACATAAGCTGCAAACGAAAATAAGCTCCAGAAGAGCCATACTAGCACAACTTACTGAGAAAAAGAACGATTTGTATGCTTTAATGGATGATGATGCAAATGTTGAAATCATAGCAAAGGAATTGTTGGCCAAGTATGAAACACTGATAAAGGAATTTAGTCAAATAAATGCTGACGTTAAAGACATATTCTGCCAGATTGAATGCATAGAGAATTTGAACGCAGATCAAAGGGATTGGTTTGAGCCAAGAAATAACGAGCACAGAGAATTTGTGCAAGAAGTGAATGCATGGATACAGAATGCAATACTACGCAGAGAAGAGGCTAACAAGGTTAGTGAGCAGATACATCCTGAAGATAGTGTGTCAGTCACATCCAGTAAGTCTAGAAAATCTAAGTCTGTTTCTGCTACTTCTGCAACATCGTCAGCTCGTGCTGAGCGCTTAAAGGTTGAATTAGAGAGAGCTGCTCTGTTAGCCAAGTCAGCTACATTGAGAAAAAGACAGACTTTAGAGGAGCACGAACTAAAGCTCAAGGTTGAAAAAGAACAGTTAGAGCTGCAAGCAGGGCTCGCTGCAACAGATGCACGATTAGCCGTGTTAAGAAAATATGAAAGTTCAGATGTGTCAAGTAGAACCAAAGGCAGTAGGGTGGAAATATTGATGTCTGCTCCAAGGAAACAAGATGTCAGCCACAGTAAGAGAAGTGTAGCTAGCGGTGGAACTTGGCATAGCCACACTAGTGGAAGAGGCACAGATGCGATAAGAGCTCCTGTCACTTCAGATAATCACACAGATAATCTAGTTACCGTCATGCAACGGCAAAACGATATCACTGAAAGCCTAATAAAGCAGCAAAGGCTATCTACATTGCCATCACCGAACATTCCAGTTTTCAAGGGAGATCCATTAGAATATCGTCTCTTCATGAGAGCCTTTGAGCACCGCATAGAAAGCAAGACTGAAAACAGCAAAGATCGGCTTTACTATCTAGAACAGCACACAAATGGGCAGCCTAATGACTTAGTGCGCAGCTGTTTTCATTTGGATCCAGATCAGGGCTACCCTGAAGCCAAGAGACTGCTAAAGGAACGCTTTGGTGATAAATATAAGATATCCATGGCATATCTTGACAAGGCTTTAAACTGGCCTGCCATTAAAGCAGATGACACGAAGGCACTTGAAGCATACGCTCTCTTTTTGACAAACTGCAATAATGCAATGTCAGATCTGGAGTACTTAGAAGAGATGGAAAATGCTGCTAACATGCGCACGATCATCTCAAAGCTCCCATACAGGCTGAGAGAGAGATTCAGGAGTGTCGCCATAGACATTCAGAAAAAGCAGGATCGGCGGACAAAGTTCAAAGACGTAGTGTCATTTGTCAACACACAGGCTGAAATGGCAGCGCACCCTGTGTTTGGTGAAATCTCAGGACAAACAAAGCGCCAGACTGAAAGGTCAAGTGGAAAGAAAAACATCACAACACTAGCCACTGAAGTAAAGGAACAGAAAGCTGAGAAAGATGTTGCTGGTGCAGCAAACAAGAAAGCTCAGGAGAAGGGAAAAAACATGGACAAAGCCTTCATGAAACCTTGTATCTTCTGTCTGGGAGATCATACTATGGAACAGTGTAAGAAACTCCAAAGAAAGTTGCACAAAGAAAAGCTTGAATTCCTTAAGAGCAAAGGACTTTGTTTCAGTTGTCTTATAGGAGGACACATGAGTAATGTCTGTGAAGAAAAGAAGAGCTGTCAGATATGTTCAGCGACACACCCTACGCTCTTACACATAAAGCAGAAATTCAAAGACTTACCTAAGGAAGAGGCTTCACAGGAGGAGCCAAAAGAGGAGTCTCCAAAGAAAGAGCAAACTGTTGTCAGTGGATTCGTGGATGCAGGGGAAGCATGCTCTCAGACTGGGGTCGGGGGTACAGGTAGTGTCCTCGCCATCGTTCCTGTGAGAGTAAAGGCAAAGAAAGGCAACAAGGTGCTGACTTGTTATGCATTCATGGATCCAGGAAGTAACGCCTCTTTCTGCACTAACAAGCTGGCGAACGACCTTCACCTGCAAGGAAAAAATGTGAACATTCTACTCACTACTATGGGAGACCAAAAGACAGTCTCATGCAAAGCTGTATCAGACCTAGAAGTGAGTAGCCTAGAAGGTGATGACTTTATCGAGCTTACAGGTGTTTTCGCACAAAAGGTTATCCCCGCAAGTAAAGAGAACATTCCAACCCAAGCAGATGTGGATAGGTGGCCACATTTACGAGGTGTACGAATTCCATCGATCAACGCGGATATTGGTCTTCTGATTGGGACTGATGTGGCAAAGGCTTTGGAGCCAGAAGAGGTAATCCGCAGTGTCAAGAATGGGCCGTATGCAGTACGCACAGCTTTGGGATGGACAGTAAACGGACCGCTGCGTGAGAACATCAGAAGCTGGACAAAGAATGGATACCCGCAGATCCAGATGAATCGGATCTCAGTGGCTCGACTTGAAGACTTGTGGACTCAGCAATTCAAGTATGATTTTCCTGAGAATTCTCAAGGAGAGCAGTTAGAAATGTCTAAGGAAGACCAACTGTTTATGGACAGAGTCTCCAAATCGGCAAAGCTGGTTAACGGCCACTACTCTATTGGTCTGCCATTGAAGAACAAAGATGTGAAAATGCCTAACAACAGAGCAATGACAGAGCAACGAGCGCTCAACATGAAAAAGAAGCTTCAGAGAAATCAGACGTTCAAAGAGGACTATGTCAGCTTCATGAATGATGTGATAAAGAAGGGCTACGCTGTGAAGGTTCCAGATGAAGAACTAAAACGGAGTGATGGAAAGGTGTGGTTTATTCCGCATCACGGTGTCTACCACCCTAAGAAGCATAAAATGCGAGTGGTATTCGACTGTGGCGCTTCATATCAAGGAACCACACTCAATGAACAATTACTGCAAGGGCCTGACATGACAAGTAGTCTGGTTGGTGTCTTGACTAGATTCCGTCAAGAGCAAGTTGCAATCATGGCGGATGTGGAATCGATGTTCCACCAGGTCAAAGTCCCACCAGAAGATGCTAACCTCCTCAGGTTTTTGTGGTGGCCGGACGGCGACACCTCAAAGGAGCTGCAAGAGTACAGAATGGAGGTACACTTGTTTGGAGCCACCTCCTCACCAAGCTGCGCGAGTTATGCGTTGAGAAGGTGTGCCGAGGACAACAAGAACATGTTTGGTGTAGCAGCAGTGGATACAGTCTTAAATAATTTTTATGTAGACGATTGTTTGAGATCAGTTGCCACTGAACAAGAAGCAGTCAGACTACTCCAAGACTTGAAGGCCATCTGTCAAACAGGAGGTTTTAGACTGACAAAATGGACGACGAACAATCGAAATGTGTTGTTAAACATTCCACTTGAGGACCGGGCAACAGAAGTCAAAGATCTCGATCTTGACCAGGATTCACTCGCCATCAAAAGAGCTTTGGGAGTACAGTGGTGTATCCGGTCAGATCAGTTCAAGTTTCACGTGCACATAGAACAGAAGCCTCTCACTAGGAGAGGAATCCTGTCTACGATGAGTTCAGTTTACGACCCACTGGGAATGTTGTCGCCAGTCATACTGCCTGCTAGAAACATCCTGCAAGAATTGTGTAGACTAAGAACAGGTTGGGATGACATTGTGCCAGAACATTTCGCACAACAATGGACAGAGTGGACTGAAGAACTTCAACAGCTCACTGACTTTGGAGTGGATCGGTGCTTTAAGCCACCTGAGTTTGGGAAAACAGTGCAAGCTCGGCTGCATCACTTTTGTGACGCGTGCGAAACAGGCTATGGTACTGTTACTTACTTAGTCCAGAAGAACAGTAGCAATCAAATATGCTGCTCATTTGTCTTGGGAAAGTCAAGGGTTAGCCCTCTCAGACCACCGACTATCCCGCGGATGGAGCTGACGGCGGCTGCCTTAGCTGTGAAGGTGGATGTCATGCTGAAGAAAGAACTACAGTTGCCACTGTCAGATTCCAGGTTTTGGACGGACAGTACTGCCGTACTCAAGTACTTAGCAAATGAGAACGTCAGATTTAAGACATTTGTGGCGAACAGGATTGCCGTAATCTTGCAAGCATCAAAAGTGCAGCAATGGAGCTATATCAACACTCAGTTGAATCCTGCTGATTGCGCCTCCAGGGGACAAAAGGTGAGTGTCTTCATGAAGAACGAAGTTTGGATTGCAGGGCCTGTCTTCCTCAGTAAACCTGAAAGGGAATGGCCAGACAAGCACGATCACCTAGAAGAGCTCACAGCTGAAGATCCTGAGGTCAAGAAAGGCATACTTGTTAATGCTACAACAGCAGAAGAAAGCACTGATGCAATGCAACAACTAATTCAATACTATTCTTCATGGATACACCTCAAGAAGGCTGTAGCGTGGCTCACACGACTCAAGGGAACCCTGGTAAACCTGTCAAGGAAGAGAAAGGAGATGAATGGATTGTACAGTGATCAACAATGGGTGAACAGGGAGATGTTGAGCTACAAAAAGAGTCTCAAAAAGACTTACCTGACCGTGGACAATCTGCGACAAGCTGAGATGGATATCATCAGCCATTGTCAGCAAAGTATGTTTCAGGAAGAGATATCTGCTCTTCGGAGAAAGGACTCCATCAAGAAGAGTAGTCGAATCTTCAGACTGAATCCACAACTTGAAGAGGGAATCCTTCGTGTTGGAGGGAGGCTCAGTCGAGCATCAATGCCAGCCGAAGCCAAGCACCCTATGATACTGCCTAAGAACCATCGTGTGGCTGATCTGATTCTCCAGGATTCACATGAGCGGCTGGGACACAGTGGACGAAATCATGTCTTGTCTCATGTACGTCAAAAGTACTGGATTATCGATGCTCCCTCGTCAATCAGAAGAATGCTGTCACGGTGTACTATCTGTCGAAGACAACATGGTGCATCAGGAACACAAATGATGGCGGACTTGCCAAGAAACAGAGTTGTACCAGACGAGCCACCCTTCACCAGAACTGGAGTGGATCTATTTGGGCCATTCAACATTAAACGTGGAAGATCATCTGTAAAAAGATATGGGGTGATATTTACTTGCCTTGCTTGTCGTGCGGTCCACATAGAAATGGCAACATCATTGGAAACAGACTCCTTTATTCAAGCTCTGCGTCGCTTCGTTGCAAGAAGAGGTCAGGTAAAGGAGATGAGATCTGATAATGGGACCAACTTTGTTGGGGCTGATCATGAGCTCAGAAAGGCAATAAAGGAGTGGAATACTTCACAAATCGAGAACAGCTTGCTCCAACGTGACATCAGATGGTTATTCAATCCACCATCCGGATCCCACCATGGAGGGGTGTGGGAGAGAATCATCCGCTCCATCAGGAAAATCATGGGTGCTACACTGAGAGAACAAAACTTGGATGAGGAAGGTCTTCAGACGTTCTTCTGTGAATGTGAAGCCATTCTGAATAGTAGGCCTATTACCATGCCTTCCAATGATATGAATGATCTGGAAGCTCTTACCCCACAGCACTTACTTCTGCTCAAGACTAACCCCAACTTACCACCAGGACTCTTCCATAAGGATGATACTTATGCGCGTAAAAGATGGAGGCAAGTCCAGTATATGAGCGATCTATTCTGGAAGCGCTGGACCAAGGAATATCTGCCTCAACTCCAGAAGAGACAGAAATGGAACCATCCATCACGGAATTTCATCCCAGGAGATGTAGTCTTGATTGTCGACGAATCAGCTCCCAGGGGATCATGGCTGATGGGAAGAATTGTTAAGACTATGGAGGACGAGCATGGAATGGTCCGCAAGGTTCGAGTCAAGACAAAGACGAATGAACTTGAGAGGCCAATAACTAAACTCTGCTTACTTCAGGAAGCAGTATGAGAAGGACTGTTACTGAGTTTTACTCAAAAGAAAGACATTTAAAGTTGTAATTGCTTCTAGGATAGAAGGCAATTAGGGGCCGGGTATGTAGAGGCCAAAGTATAATTCATAGTAATGTGAATAAGAGTTAATGTTAAAAAGGTAAATAATTTCATTTAGAAGTTCATGTAATGGTTAAAATGTTAAATAATACTTAAAAGGTTAAAAACATACTAGAATTCATGTTCTTATAGGATTTAGTACATATTGGTGAAATAGTGTACTGCCTCTTTAAGAACCGGCCAACTCCGGTTACATTACGTTGATTCTCATTATGTGATTCAGATCTTGAGAGCTGTGGAAGCTAACGGTTTTCTTACCTGATAACTGCTAACTTTTAGTTACTTTTATTAAGAATCTTTTATTTCATTAGCAACTAGAATAAGTGTATTAGTCAGCTCACATTCTTTCTTTCTTTTTTCTTTTTTGTAAATCGGAAATCAAGGAATAAAAACGGAGATTTTCATCTTTTATTTCAACAACGTTTCTGAAGTGGATTTATTGAACTGTGTTGCTGGGCTAGCAATAGACACTACAAATGGAACTAGCTGCTTGGAATAATGTTAGATAGTTATTAGTGTAAGCCATTGCATATCTCAAGATTTCAAACCTCTACAGATCCCACAACCTCTGACACTGTTGGCGAAAGTTCTACCACTGGACCATTTAGGCATGTTGTTCAAATAGGCGAATCTATGTATTTTAGCACTGACAATATATATTAGGCTACATCTCATTAAACGACAAATTAAACACCATGTAGCCTACTGTTTAAATCTATTGCTGGACATTGTAATTTTGTTGTACAATGTACATATATATAATTTAGCAAAAGTTACGCCACTGGGCGTGTATATAAGCTTAAAAAACCGAGGCCCCCCCGTATATTCACCAGGCCCACCTATTAATGACATTCTGTATCCGCCACTGGTACATACTACAAAAAAATATTTTAAAGATTATGAAAACAAAATTCTATTTATCCGCAAATAACTTTGCACTACTTAGGAGTTAATCAAATTGGCAACATTCATTGTAAACTTCAGACTCAGTGTCAGATTGCCTTTGATTCTTTGAAGAGTTTGTTATGTAGCGTTCCTGTCTTAGCTACTCCTGACTTTGCCAAACCGTTTAAACTTGAGGTTGATGCGAGCGGAACTGGTGCAGGTGCTGTACTGTTACAAGAAGATAAAAATGGAATTGATCACCCATTGTGTTTTTTTTTCTAAGAAATCAATGTAACTACAGTACCATTGAGAAAGAAACACTCGCCCTCTTGCTAGCTTTGCAACAGTTTGAAGTTTATATTGGTTCAAGCTCACAACCTGTTGAAGTTTTTACTAGGGTTGTAATCTCCCAGTCGATTAGTCGATTATTTGGTCGATACGTTCTGGCGTTCATTTCATCAGTTTTGCCGCGTTCATTTCATCAGGTGGAAAGCACTAATTGCTAATGGGGGTGTTTTCAGAGCACCCCTGTTCCACAGGTAACAGTCTGTCTTCAGAACACCCCCCTTGTTTTCACGTCTTTTGGATTAGCCCAACCCACTGGAGAAGAGAGACAGATTGAAGAAAGTAGGCTACAGAAGGTTTGCTGAATATTATTATTTTATTAAAATGGACGTGCCATTTGTGTTTAAGAGTAAAAGCTTTAAGTTAATAGTCTGTTCGTGTCTCAGCCGCGAAGTTGAGCTCCTATGTTCAGCGGCCTATGCGAGCTGCACAGAGCGGCTGAAATGATAGTTAGTGAAATGATCTGTCAGTTATTATAATACATGACAAAAACAATTGTCTAAATTATGTTGCATATTCCTCAAAAGTTCTTGTCATGATATCACTAGTTGACAACATAGTACTATTTTCGGAAATCATAGACTATGATAATGCGCAGGTGCACGTGATGCAACGCTGTCAGAGCCGACAGACTCGTGTCAGACTCATTTCAGTGCAAAATAATAAGGTCAAAAACGATTTAATATACTGCAAATAGCCTACTAGTTTTTTATGTTTATTTATAATTAATTTAGGCGGACAACAAGGCTACCAAGTACTGCGCACAGTGCGCAGCTAATTAATTTAACGTTTTTTTTCCCAACGTCATTTTTTGTCGATTTTTAGTCGAAAATTTCTGGATATTAGTCGACCAAGATTTTCTTTGGTTAATTACAACAGTAGTTTTTACTGATCACAACCCTCTTGTATTTTTGCAAAAGTTCTGTAACAAAAATCAAAGACTCATGCGCTGGGCTTTAATTTGTCAAGATTTTAACCTACACATCCAGTACAAGAAGGGTACAGATAATGTTATTGCGGATTCTTTATCTAGGTCTTGTCCATAAACATGTTTTCATGTTTATTTTTGTGTATGGGGGTGTTACGTCCCTTTTGGTCTGTCTGTGTTTTTATGCTGTTGTGGGAGGTGTTTGTTTTTATCCAGGCAGAAGACCGGATTGGTTCCTGCAGTCTGATTGGTGCCACGCCCTGATTGATCATCTGACTCCTGGGCGTGTATAAATGCCTCCTTTGTTACTGTTTCATTAGCCCTTTTGTGCTCACATGCTGTGTGTTGCTTGCCTGACCTTGTTAACTGCTGCTAGAGTGTAAAGATTGTTGAGAGTGTTTGTCTTTGGAGTGTTCATTTAAATGTGTGTTTGGACCACCGCCTGTTTAACGACTTTGAGTACAGATTACCCCCTTACATTTCTCTGTTAGCACTTATAATTGTGTATTGTACATAGTAATTTGGGAGGTAGGGAGACCGACGCCACCTTTTTAGTTTTTTTTTTTTTTTTTTTTGCCTGTTTTGGATTAGGGAGTTAGGGAAGTAATTGTATTTTTCTTTTCTTTTGTGGATTAGGGCAGTAAGAGGTATATTCCAAATTAGTTGTTTTTGTTTCATATTTTGGCCTTGTCGGCTCCTGAGGTAAAATCCCATGGTAACATAAATCTGTTAAAACTCAATAAATACTGTTTCATGCACTTTTCTATAACAAAAACCACATTGTTGTTGTTGTTTTTTCATGTTAAGTCCTTTACCCTAGACGGGGCGTAACATGAAATTGGGCTTTCAAATGACACCTATTTTGAGTTAATCAAGGCAGTAGTTTTGATTTTTGCAGCTAGGTGGCGCCTGCGGGTGGTATACTCTGTTTTACAGGGACTACTCAGCAGTCGTTAAAAGTTGATCAACGTGCTTGGATGTATTAACCCTCTGGAGTCTGAGGGATTTTCTGGGCCCTGGAGGTCTTCTGACATGCTCTGACATTTGTGCTTTTTTCAGTTATTTATAAACATGTTAATGGCAAAGGTGTAAATTCACTCTATATAGCACAAACACGGCTACCAAAATATGTGATCACCATGCATGTATATTTTTGAATTTTTAAGAGAATAATGTTTATGCGTGGTTATTGAAAAAAATTAAAATGAAAGGTACTGAAATAAGACCACAAAACACATACTAAATATGTGTCAGTAAGACTTTTGACTAATGAATGTCGTCGCTTCGAGTTCTGGCTTCAAAATGATGTGAAAATCATTCTGCCTAATCGTTCACAATAACACAATACATTGATTTACACTTTGTAAAACAGTTTTTTTGTCAGAAGAGGTTTATGCATGGGAGTGGTAATGGCCTATCAATATTAATGAGATTCAGACCAGGGGTGTGACAGACACTCCCCCACTGGCTAATGGGCCATCAAGTGAAGGAGCCTGAAAGAAGTAGAGGAGATTCAAAGGTTTTGTTTTTCAATCTGTTTTATTGTAATTCCTCTATGTGGAGGAACTAAATGTTCTAAATTTGCTCTAAGCAAATCAAATGTGAGCAAAATAAAAAAATAATCAGTCTGCTATAAACAAAGCAATTGTGAGCGATAAACAAAAGTAAAGGCAGGTATCTCACAGTAAATGCCTATGCCCCGTTGATGCGGGCTCTAAGCAAATAAAATGTGAGCAAAATAAACAAAAGTAAAGGCAGATTGCTATCCTTCGGAAAGGTCAGCAGAGCACACACATCTGAACACAGTCACACATCTTTATGCCACTCATGAAAACAGTTCCTGTTTAACTGAAGACATAAGTGAACATTGCATGCCTGGCATTTCCATGGTGTTAACTGCTTTTTACCACACACTGCTTTGCACTGAACACATGAGCGGCGACCAACTGTGGCAACATCCCTGTCATCTGATGTCAGCTCAGCTCCTGGAACTGGTACATGTTCACTACTGGTCCGTTTTGGTGCTGTTTTCTGTGACACACCACAGAGCTCTGTTATAAGCTGCTCCATAAACTTTTTATGGGACAAGTTACCATGTAGGTCTTTGTGCACAATGAAAGAGTTGGTGGAAGCAATGTCCAAGAAGTGTAGAAAGATCTTTCTGTACCACTTCATGGTTTTGTGTTGTGCAGTGTAGTACTGTATCAGCTGATCTGACAGGTCAACACCACCCATGTGTTTGTTGTAGGCAGTCACAGGTGCAGGACATGGAAATCTGTAAAAAACAAAACAAAACACACTGTGAGCATACTGATAACACAATCAAAGACACTGTATTATTATCATTATCGATCACTAATGGCCATGGATAAAAAAAGACAGTTTTTGTAATATCACACAAGAATATGTACTTTTATATTATGATGATGTAAACAATTATATTTCATCTGTAAATATTACGTCTGTGGACTTACTCGGGAAGATTCTCCATCACACTGAGAACTGAACTGCGTGCCCCTTTGCGAGGTGCTGGAGAAGGAGAGCTAGCTGCACATTCAAAAAAAAAACAAAAAAAAAACTGTTAGCATACATTATCCAAAGTAAACTGATGGGCAATTAATTGTTATGGACGCACAATCTATGTATATATCTGTTGATGGTCCATAGGACAGAGAAATATTACCGCGTCACCGCGAGCGTCTGTTGATGAGCCATATAGACCGCACGCATTTAGTGACGCACGCAATGAACGGATCGTTCGCGAATGACACATCACTACATTTCAAACATTTACACCTGTATTCACAAACATCTGTGCATAAGGCAGTATGGAAGCATGATAAGCAGTGTCATAGTCTAACCAAAACCATACATATATATATATATATATATATATATAAATAATGTCTAGTATTTAGACAGTAGGCCTAGGCTATCACATATTTTACCGGAGGCTGAAATATATTTAGACTAAATCACATTACACTTCAGCAGATATTCACAAATAAGGTACATAAGACATACGGCAGTATTTTAGCATGATAATCAGTGTTATAAGCTAATCAAAACTGAGTGAAATATATTTAATATACAAATATGTTTAGAGAGTAAATAGCCTATCACATTGAAAAAGTTTACACTTGAGCATATACACGAATGTTAGGGATATTGTAAGGCAATCTTTCCTGTAAGATGCCAAAAGCTAGCCAAAACTAAGCAAAATATAGTCTGAAAATTCATATGAGTTCTATATTATCAGAAAAATAATTATATAACAGTAAAACTTACTCCGAAATTGTGTCCTCGGCGGGATCAATTCGCTCTTCAAAATGCTGCCGTTCGTCGTCCGAATTACAATCTTCCTCTGAGGAAAAGGTGAATTCTTCCTCGCTGTCCAGAATCATCTGAAGGGCGTCTTTATCGGAGAAGCGTGCCATACTCAAAACGCAATGAACTATCAGTGAGTCTGATGAAGAAACTGTGTTTGTATGGCATTGATCGGGGGGCGTGTGCGATGCATAGATCACCTAAACTATTTACCATGTGAATAGCGCCGGGGGCGGGGCGGCCTCAGCTCATTAGAGATAGAGATAATGAAGGGAGAAGGAAAAACGGTACCTCTCCTTGCTTTCAAACGGATTACATGAGTTGAAAACATTTGTTCTTTATATAAATTACTTCATTTAAACGAAGAGATTTCAAGCTTCATAAAGACATACAGTATCTCACGTGTCTGTGTGAGAAGTATTCGCTGAGTTATGGTTCATTTTCGGATGCGTTTCAGAATGGACTTAACTGACAGAGAGAAGGCAGAACTCACATCATGTTTATTTTTCTTTATTTGGCGAAAAGCACAACACTTTGTTTTTATTGTGAGTATACACAAAAATAATACACATTTAACAGGATCGATTGATGTATGAAACTCCTATGGAAAATCAAAGTCAACAGAGTATTTATGAGTTTCTTTTACACTGATAAAAAAAAAGCGAGCTGGTTTCGCCGGCGATACCGCCGACCTCAGGGGGTAAAAAAGCTGAGATTCTAAGCTTTAAAATGATACCAATTTTATATCATAAAGTTGTGAGGAGATGTTGAAGCATCAAGAAAAGTGAAGTGTAAATATTGGATATATGTGGTCATTGCACTTTCTTTCTTTAACTATAATTCCTAAAGTTTTTCCACAAACCTACAGATGGCAGTATTCTATCCCTAACACATAGAGCAATGTCCAAAAACTATTTAGATTTAATTAAGATCATCATTTAAGTGATTTTTTCATTAAAAAAAAAAATTCATGAGCCAATTTATGGCGTAGTTAAGTAATTGTGCAGTCTATAGATAAAAAACTACCAAATATCCACAAAAACTATTTTGAACCCCAGGGGACTTAAATGTAAACCCTACTTGAAGACCAATTATAACAAAAACATTCAAAGTCTGTCTTTGTAATAAAAAAAATTATAATTAACTTTATAATTAATCTTTTTTCTTTTTTCACAAGTAAACTGATCTTGTTTTAAGGATGTTTATATGTTTTTACTTTAAGAGTCCTTAGTTTGATGTGTGGACAGCAGTACCTTAACGGTGTCAAATTTTGAGAGTGAGAGGCCTTCTGGGTAGTGCAGCACTATGCTGGTGTTGAAGGAGTCGTCGCCTTGGTTGGCCAGCGATACGAGGACAGTGAAATGAGCTTGATTCACCACCACTAACGTGTCGTTCCTGAAGAACAAACCAAACGCAGAACCTTCATCACATTCTCATGTTTATTTCAAATCAAGAAGAATGGAAATATTCAGAAGCATTAACAGACATTCAGCATTAGTATCATGTCTGATTTATTTATCGGTTGTTACTCACGTAAAACTGAAGTTCAGCTTCAGATCGGCCACACAGCTGTTGTTTGAATCACAGTTCCTTTGAAATGGCACCTAGTCACATACAAAACAGAAACTTTCATAGAGCTTTTGAATGTTGCAGAAACTTTATACAGTAAAGCTGAAGCATCTTATATCATTAAAGGCAGTGAACAGTGGAGTTATTTTTTGCTTTTATTTAATAAACCCCAAACAGCAGAAAACGTCTCGGTTACCTATGGTAACCCTCGTTCCCTGAGTGAGGGAACGGAGACGTCACATCGGTTTGAGTTACCAACGAATTGGGATCACGCTAGGGAGACTATTTATTTATTTATTTATTTATGAACATTTATTAGAGGATAAACCCCATGAGATGAAACATCTCGTTTTCATGGGGGTCCTTTCATGGGGGACTAATTGCCTTCGAGTGAAACTAAAACAAGCCGATGAACATTGGCATGCAACATTTGCATTCTGCGCCCCGCCTGCCAGTGCGGGTATAAAGGCGGAAGCGAGCACAGTACAGAAGGTACAGCAACCATGGCAACGGGACGTGACGTCTCCGTTCCCTCACTCAGGGAACGAGGGTTACCATACGTAACCGAGACGTTCCCTTTCGTTCAGTCACTCCTACGTCACGACAGGAGTTACCAACGAATTGGGATCCCTAACAAAACACCATGGTGCTGGCCCCTTCCAGCGCTAAGCTTCAGCCAGCAGTTTCTTGAAACTTATCTCTTATGTGCGGAAGCTTAGCTGGGAAGAGGTCACACTGCTGTTCCGCAAGACCCGCTCAGTGGATGTCAAGTGTTTGTTTAACTGTGCGTTTCCACACTTGAAAGAGATAGGTTCTCAGTTTTTGAAGATATAAACTGGATCCCACTCAATGATTAGGCCTTATGAATTATTTTCATCCATTTATTTATCAGCAATCATGAAGGTGAAAAACCTTTAGAGAGATAAACATACAGCTGGTAGATATTATACAACCCAATAAAAATAAATTACACACGTAATTTCATTTAAAGTACAAAATAAATACCCTTTAATAGCTTTCACACATTTGTTATAAATGAATTGCTATTTTAATAATTAAACAATCTATATTCAATTAAATAGTCAAATCACTTAAGTTATTATTTATATTTATATTTATATTTATATTAAGAATAATGCGCAATTCACTAAGCGTCAATGAACGCTATATTCCCATGCTGGTAACAGTAACTAGCAAGCATATCAAAGTTCGGCGCTTCTCAATCAGCAGAATTCAGAGCTTACCGGCTGTCACTTCAGAGTTCTTTTAGTGAGTACCCACTCGCACAATATTCAAACAGCTATCAAGCTCAAATCCTCGAGCCAGCGCTGCTGTCTGCCGTTGCATCAGCTCCCGGTGCATACAAACAATAGCAATGGTGCGCTCTTATCCAGGGTGAGCACGCGCAACTGATTGTAAATTAGTTTCACCTGATACTAATGAGGGTATGCAGGTGACGGTCGGTTTGACGCAACAGTGGACATTGGATAACACTGGGAAAGCGTGCCCATGATGTAGAATGGAACGCTGCAGAGCCCAAAACCTGCCCGAAGGGAGGCACTAGGAATACACATGTGCACTAGCCCGTAGGGTAATGAACACATGGCAGTCTCTGAGGTAGTCCCAGCCCGAAGGGTGGGAGCATACTCAGCAGAGACGACAGAGCAGACTCTGTCGAGGGGAAGACACTGGCTAACCCGGGGGGTAACCGTATCGTGGAGAAAACACAAATGGGGTCGCCGTAGAGACCGCAACATAAACCCCAGCCTGAACTCAGCTCATAGTGAGAGGTAACAGGCCTGGCGACCGGCGATCCGCCTCGCCTGACATGGGGGGTGACGGAGGAACTCAAGAGGTTAGTCGTTTGTTGGGTAACCAACGGAGCAGGAAAACGCATGTATCTGGCCCCTGGGGCGAGAATGGCGTAGCAAGCCAACATTAACCTAATTCCTCGCGCTACTGGCCGAAGCGAGTACACGGGAGGAAACAGGTTCTACACGAAGGCTATAAAACCTAGCGAACGTGTTAGGTGTCGCCCAGCCCGCAGCTCTACAGATGTCTGTCAGCGAGGCGCCTTGAGCCAAAGCCCAGGAAGAGGCAACACTCCTAGTAGAGTGTGCCCTCAACCTAGGTGGACAAGGCACGTCCTGGGAATCATAAGCCCGGACGATAGCATCCACTAGCCAGTGGGCTAACCTCTGCTTGGAGACAGCCTTCCCCTTCTGCTGGCCTCCGTAACAGACAAAGAGCTGGTCTGAGGTCCTAAAACTTTGAGTTCTGTCAACGTAGCAGTGTAGAGCGCGAACAGGACAGAGCAAAGCCAGGGCTGGGTCTGCCTCCTCCGGGGGAGCTCAGGAGCTTACTCTTGTCCGACTCCTTCATATCAGCAAGGGTGAGCCACAGGTGTCGCTCCTGGACCACGAGAGTGGATATCGCCCGACCCAGGGAACGTGCGGTGACTTTCGTCGCCGTACGCAGCTCTTGCAGCACCCCTGGGTCGGTACCACCCTCCTGCATGTCACTGAGTGCCTTCGCCTGGTGAACCTGGAGAAGCGCCATGGCATGCAGGGCAGAAGCAGCTTCTACACACGCACTGTAGGCCTTTCCAGTCAGACTGGAAGAGAACCTACAGGCACGGGAGGGGAGCGTGGGGTTACCCCGCCAGGTGGACGCGGTCTTTGGACACAGATGCATCGCCACCGACTGTTCCACTGGGGGGATGCCCTCGTACCCCTTCACTGCCCCGCCATCGAGAGTGGTGAGGGAGGAGGAAGGAGTCACCCTGTGTCGGGCCGCCAGAGGGGCCGTCCATGATCTCGTCACCTCCTCATGCACCTCCGGAAAGAATGGCACTGGGGCAGCGCGCTGAGAACCAGCACGGCCCGCCCCGAGATACCAATTGTCGAGCCGTGAGGGTTCGGGACACTGTGGAGGATTCCACATGAGCCCAACACTCGCAGCCACCCGGGCAAGCATAGCAGCCATTTCCGGGTCCGGCTTCGACAACGCTACCACACCCGAAGGGGGCAACGCAGCCGAGTCGTCATCCCCAGGAAACGACCGCTCTCCCTCCGATGCAGCGATCGACATCTGGTCCTCCGGTGGAGCTCCGAAGGAAACAACCGGAGCCACACGAGATGGCCCGGCTGTCTCCGTCGAAGAGTCCGATGGCAGCGACACGGAGGATTGAGGAGCCCGTGGGGGTCTTTCACCCGGCGGGTTATTCCTCACAGTAATCCTCAGACCACCAATTGGATTAGCCGAAGTAGCCTTCTTCTGAACTGAACCAGAAGAAGAACTAGATTGGGGAATCGCCAAAGGGACTCCCCCTCGTCTGAGGGTTCTCAGTCTCGATCTTAGTGTCGCGATGGTCATGTTCCCGCAAGCCCACTGTGTGCACTCAACCAGATACCAGCTGTGACAACAGCTCTTTGAAAGAAGCAGATCGCGTGAAGTGACAGTTGATATCCGGGAGATCGCGAAGATCACTGCCGCGCCGTAAGACCAACACAGAGAGGTC
Organism: Rutilus rutilus; assembly: GCF_951802725.1. Lineage (NCBI taxonomy): Eukaryota > Metazoa > Chordata > Actinopteri > Cypriniformes > Leuciscidae > Rutilus > Rutilus rutilus. Next base: position 62,195,285 of record NC_140210.1, read on the forward strand.
TCGAAACAGCAGACTCGTTGAGCTCACGGAAAACACAATCCAAACGCTCATTCACTCAGAGGACACAAACGGTCGGCTCCGAAGCAGAAAGTGATTTGTGTATGCGCTCGCTTCCGCCTTTATACCCACACTGGCAGGCGGGGCGCGGAATGCAAATGTTACATGCCAATATTCATTGGCTCGTTTTAGTTTCACTCGAAGGCAATTGGTCTCCCTAGCGTGATCCCAATTCGTTGGTAAATCCTACCGACGTGAAGTAGGAGTGACCGAAAGAAAGGGAACTATTCAGTAGAATTAATCCTCAAATGTGACGGCTGTATTGTGTTGAAAGCGCTGGAGAAATCAAAGAACATGATCCTCGTAAATAAAAAGATGTAAATAGGATCTGCATTAGGTAGATAATGGCGTCATCCACCCCAATGCCTAACTGATAAGCGAACTGCAGGGGGTCCAGCTCTGAGCTCACCAGGGGTCGCAGGTGGTTCAAAATAATCCTCTCCATGGCCTTCATCAGCTGAGAAGTTAAGGCTACTGCTCTAAAATGGTTGGGCTCCCTGGGGTGTGCAGATTTTGGTACTGGAACCACACTGGAAGTCTTCCAAAGCACCACAACTCGGTCCAGACGGAGACTTAGGTTGAAGATGTGTAGAACTACCTCACTAAGTTGATCTGTGCAAGCTTTGAGCAGTCTGAAACTGATGACATCTTGGCCCGTGGCCTTTCTTGTCTTAATCTTCCTTTACTCCTTCACCTGGTCGACTATCAGAGAGAGTGGAGGGGGGTATTGTGGATGACTCCCACTGAGGGAGATGAGGGGAGGGGTGTGGATCCTGCAGGGGTTGAATCGTTACGAATTCTGTCAGGTTGGAGTGTGGAGGGTGGAGGGCAGAATCAAATCTGTTGAAAAACAGGTTTAGTTTGTTTGCCCTATCCTGGCCACCAGAAACTAGGCCCCTCCCACTGTCTTTGTTATGGCCAGAGATTGTCTTCAGTCCTCTCCAGACCTCCCTTATGTTATGTTGAAGGTGCTCCTCCACCTTTTCCCTATCTTATATCATTCTCAGCTCTTTTCTATATCCCCCGATCTGAAAAGCAGATTAAGTGACAGCAATGTCTCGTAAGCAATCCCCATGTTCGGTTGTTGGATGTAAGAGTGAAGATAAGAGTCTTCATTTTCTCCCATCATCTGAGCCACTGAGGACGCAGTGGATTAGTTTTATTTTTGAAGGTAATGCGGCCCAAAATATACCTAAATTCGTTTGTCTGCGCAAATCATTTCATTCCAACAACATTATTCAACTCTTTATTTTCTTCTGTGTGGGCCTCTGAGTGAGTTCACGTAGTGGAACAGCGCAGCGCTTCTGGGTTGTACTTCAGAATGCCAGCTCACTATTGGCCAGCATCACACGCATGACCAGCGTCGGCCAATAGTGAGCCTACGTTCTGACGTACAACCCAGAAGCGTTGCGTGGCCCACACAGAAGAAAATGAATAGTTGAATAAAGTCGTTATTTTTGGGGGGGTTTACTAACAAAAAGTATTCTCGTCGCTTGATAAACTTATGGTTGAGCCACTGTAGTCACTTGGACTATTTTAACAATGTCTTTACTAACTCTCTGCCAGCAATTTCAATTAAAGAGAAGCTTATGGAGGAGTGAGCCAGCTCTCAGATTTAATCAAAAATATCTTCATTTTTTTTCCGAAGATGAACGAAAGCCTTACGGGGTTGGAACAACATGAGGGAGATTAATTACTGACAGAATTTTCATTTTTGGGTGAACTAACCCTTTGGGTGAAGTTTTCCTTTTCAATGATTTATAGTTATAGGCAACCTGCATTCTCCCCCCGACTTAAACATTCACACAAGTCTCTGTACATGAACATGGTCAAATGGAAAAGCAAACACCTTGGAAATGACAGGTAGGTTGAACAGGAACTGTTTCAGGAATGGCAAAAGGGTGTGTGACCGTTTATGTCTCTTGTCTTTAGATCAGTGTGTTCATTAATGTGTCTTTTTGTCCTTCGTTGTGTATCTTTGTATTATTTTGTGTTGTAAATAAATCCAAACAATCAAAAAGCCATTCTTTTAATCTCTCCACATTCTTTGCCATTATGAAAATTCTAGGCTACATGATACAATTTTCAAAAGGCTTGTGAAGAAATAGTCAGTATGGGTTTCATGACCTTATTTCAGTGACTTAAAAATGTTTTCCACAAAGCATGCATTAACGTCATCTTCTCAAACCCACAAACCTTTTCATACATGTTGCTCAAATATTGTAACAGAGTTTGTCCTGAATACAGTGTAATCAGACTTTAGCCATGAAAATGTTACAAGTAACAGAAATAAGCATAGATGTCAGGGCATGTCAGAACACCTCCAGGGCCCAGAAAACACCTCAGACCCCAGAGGGTTAAAGTATAAATTGTGTCAAAGTTAAGCTCACCTCGACATACTCCTCTGTCCTGCTGTGGATGTCAAGGATAGCCATGGAGTTTCCAGAAAGCATCTCGGTTTGTGAGAAATTCATTCGTATCTTTAGCGGAGACACAGTGTCTCTAATGCAGATCTAAAACAAACACAAATTTAGCTGTTAAACCGAAGCTGCCAGGATTGGCTGAAGCTGTGATAGATGAAGCGTACCGGCATGAAGATTGGGAATCCGAAACAGGAGATCCCAGAATCCAGCTGGACAAACTTCTGCAGAGTCCTGGATGACATATTAGTCTGATCGAATAATCCTCGATTGATTGATTGAATCCTCATCACATCCACATTCAGGTTCAGAGAAACATTCAGGTTCTTCTTGAGAGATCCTGAGAGAGATGAGAGGGTTAGACATACGGAGGCCATGCTCTTCATGTGACAGAGACTCTGAGATGTCTTTGACGTTACCAATGCTACTGGTCTGCTCCTTCACTGTGAAACACAAAGTGAGATCAAACGCATTAAACGCTTTGTCACTCGGGCATTCAAAGTCGATCAGACTGATTTCATTGGGACTGAAACTGAGCTGCGCAGATACAGACATCACAGGCCGAGCCCTGAGAAGAGAGAGAAAAGAGTAAATAGCTAATGATACAGTGAGACTAACTGGGCCTACAACAACTCAAACTGATAGTTAGTTTCTTCAAATCATTGCATTAATTCTCCAAACTAAAGGTTCAATTACAAACTGGCCACTGAAGTGACTATACTCAATCAGAGCCAGAGTTCATAACTGAGACCTCGTGTTTAGACTGTCAGAGAATCTGTCCATTATTTTGTGAATGTGTTGTGAAATGTCCTACTTGAGCAGCACGATCCCTCCTTTAGCTCCGATCACGACATCTGTCAGATTATCATCGCTCATGTCCATCTGACCGGACAGAGACACTCCAAACTGCTGCAGACCGGGCAGAACCGAGTGCGCTGGGATCCGCTAAACACACACACACACACACACACACACACACAGTGAGTGCACTCAAACTTAAGGCTAAGCATACTTTAGTTTTTGCATGTACTGTAGGGCAGTGATTCCCAACCCGTCTCCTGAAGTATCCCCAGCACTGCTCATTTTAGATCTCTCCCTAATCAAACACACCTGATTCAACTCTTTATTAAAGACTGCCAAGACCTCAGATGAGAGTGTCAGATAAGAGACATCAAAAATGTGCAGTGTTGTGGGTACTCTAGGAACAGGGTTGGGAACCACTAGGGGTGTCCAAACTCACCCTTACAAAAAAAATAAGTTTATTGAAGAGTGCTATTGGTATACTTCTTTTAAACTAAAAATAAGAAAGTATATTTTCAATCTACTTTTTATGTACTTCTCAGAAATATACTTAGAACTGCACTTAAGTATACTTGATTTATACTGACAGAAAAGTCTAAGTATATTTGGGAGATACTTGTACTCAATCTTTTGATCTAGATATATTTAAAAGTATAATTAATATTCTAAGTATACTTGGCTTTGTCACGGAACGGGGGAATCAAAGACGGCAGGCAGAGATGAGGAATCCAAATGCAGGGAGATTTGAATGAAAATAAACAATCATAACATAAATCAGGAACAAAAGAAAACTGAGGAAAAACAAAGAAAACATGGGGGGGGGGGGGCTCGTGCACAGTAATGGAGTAGACATGTCTTCGGAGTGCTCCGTGACATCTCCTTAATTTTACTTTCACATTATTGCACTTAAACTCTATTTTACGCTGATTTGCCCTTAAAACTGTGCTGTAACCTGTCGGGAGTGGTTTTATGCCAATATGCCTAAGAAAGACGATAGTCAGAGGGATACATCCAAGACGAGCTCGTGGGCCGCTAGCAACGATGCGATACTAGCTGGTATTGCTACCCATGGGGCTGAGCTCGCGAAAATCACCTCTCTCATGGATGCCCTAAAGAAATCTCTGGAGGGTCGCCTCGACGCAATTGAAGTAACGCTCTCATCGCTTCAGAAAAAAACCCAGGAAACCGAGCGCCGCTTTGATGATTTCGACGAAGCCTTGTCAGCCAGTGACAGCCGCATAACAGCTCTGGAAGTTACGTGTAGCGAGCTACAAGTGGCTAACGGTCTCCTCAGGGCGAATGTGAACGACCTGGAGGGCCGCTCCCGCAGACTCAATGTCAGGATTGTGGGCATTAAAGAAGGGGAAGAGAAAGGCAGCCCTACTGACTTTGTTTCTAAGCTGATTCCAGAGTTACTCGGCCAGGATAACTTTAGCAGACCTGTAAAAATAGACCGCGCCCACCGTAGCCTGAGACCGAAGCCTCAACCTAACGAGCGACCCCGGATTATCATCGCCAAGGTCCACAACGATCGGGATGTGTGTTCGACATACTGCGACTCAGCCGTCAACAAGCACCCCTGTACTATCACGGTGAGAGAGTCTCTATTTTTCCTGATTACACGGTGGAGGTCTCGGCACAGCGGCAAGCCTATACAAGCGTGAGGAAGCGGCTAACCGAAGCTGGTGCTAAATGTTCCCTGCGTTTTCCAGCCAAGCTCCACGTCGACTACAATAACACAACGAAGATGTTTGCGTCTCCAGCTGATGCTGAACGGTTTGCCAACTCTTTAGGCCCAGCGAATGACTCTTAAATCCTATATATCATAGGTTATTATTATTGTGTATTTATATATGTATATCTATCGTTATACATAGGTTATATGCACATATATATTTTTTTCTCGCTCTGGATATTTTCCTATTCCACGTAGTGATAAAGGTTCAGGTCTAACTTTTACTTTCAGTTGGTCGTTGATGCAGCATAGTAGCGTCATGTATTTAAATAGCGTTTCACACAGTGTCCTTTTCGGGTACACAAATCTATATCTGGGAGTCTGGGACAATTTCATTCCTCTTTTTTATTTTTTTATTTTATAATGATATTTTTTTTACCTTCGATTTTACTGACTGACACTCCCAGCTATGTTTATTAATTTATGCGCTTATCTTTTCTTATATACACACACTTTCCTGTGGTATTTTCTCCTTATTTTCTCAAGTTTGATGTTCTATGCTGCACCGTTTATACCCTTCCTCTTGTTATTTACATCTCACCAAGCGTGTGTTCTGAATATCGCTTATTGTGTACTATTTGTGGGTGCATTTTAACCACTTGTTAATGTGTTGGAGATGTGCACGAGGCCCAGTGGTAAGTGGGTTTTTTTTTGTGTGTGTGTAATTTGGCGGGCTCTGTTACCCGGCTGCCTCCTTGTTAGCTAGTGGGATTTACTGCTTAGTTCTTCTAGCAGGTTTGGGTCTTTTGGGGGTTTTATTTGTTTTTCTTTATCTGTCTTTTTTATTATGCTTTGTTTTGCCAGCCCTTTGTATGTCATGTGTCCAACTTCACCCTATGTCCCTCCGCATAGATATATGTCATGTATTCACTTAGATCAGGGATGAGTCACATCACTTTTACCACTTGGAATTGTAGGGGTATGGGCAGGGCTCTTAAACGAGGTAAAGTATTTTCACATTTGAAGTCCCTGTCGTCTGATATTGTATTTTTACAGGAGACCCATATTCAGCCTTCTGAGCAGAGGCGCTTAAGATCTGCGTGGGTGTCACAGGTGTACCAGTCCACCTTTTCCTCCAAGGCGAGGGGGGTTGCCATTCTTGTTCGCAGAACCAGCCCATTTGTATTCAAATCCCAGACTACCGATCCAGGTGGGAGGTTCATACTTGTTATGGGTACGGTTAACTTAGTCCCTTTAGTCCTGGTTTGATGGATGCTGTTTTTATGCAATGGTCAAATAAAGGTATAACTACTATCAGAGATCTCTACATTGATAATCACTTTGCTTCTTTTGCCCAACTCCAGGCTAAATTTAAACTCTCTACTAATCATATTTTTCGTTATCTACAAATTAGGAATTTTGTCAAGCATACTTCTTCTCTTCTAAATGCAACCCCTATGCAACATGACTTTTTTGATATAATGACCTCCCCTCCCACTTCCAAACATTTGGTCTCTCGGTTTGTTAATCTCTTCGTTGTGGCAACCCCATCTCTCCATATTAAAGAGGCGTGGATCAAGGACACTGGCGAAGTTATATCTGATGAGTTATGGGCGATAGGTTTAAACAGGATAAAATCATGCTCTATTAATGCTCGACTTCAGCTTATCCAGTTTAAAGTAGTTCATAGGTTGCACTATTCCAAGACTAGACTGAATACATTTTTTCCTGCTGTTTCCCCAACTTGTGATAAATGCAAATCAGCTGAGGGAACTCTTGGGCATCTTTTCTGGTCCTGCTCTAAGCTCACAAGATTCTGGGTTGACATTTTCAGTTTGTACAGTGCTGTTTATAATAGACAACTAGCTCCTGACTGTCTCTTAGTGATATTGGGCTGCTCCAACGATTCTTTGGCTCTACCTTCTGCTTTACAACAAGCCCTCATGTTCGGTATTACCATTGCAAAACGGGTTAACCTAAAGGAGTGGAAGTCAGCCTCCCCTCCTTGTTTCAAGTGGTGGCTTAATGATATGGTTTCCTGTTTATACCTTGAAGAAATATGGTTTTCTATGTCTAACTCTCGAGATAAATTCAAGAAGATCTGGGGCCCTTTCATAGATTACATCAGGAAGAAGAGCCCACAAACTGGGACCTAATTTTTTTCATTTTTATATATATATATTTTTTTATCCTTACTGGGACCCTCACTCCCCTCAGGTCCAGGCTTCTTTGACTTAATCTGTGGACGTTTTAGGGCATCTGCTCAGTGAATGGACACGTATATGTATACTTTTTCCTTTTTATATATTGTGCGATTGCTGGCTGTTTGTGTTTGTTTGTTTGTTTTTGTTTTTGTTCTGTTTGTATTATGTATGTAAAAAATCTGCATAAATAAAATAAGAAAAAAAAAAGAAAACACAAGGAACTGCAGACACCTGCATGACAACAGCGACCAACAGAGAACCAGAGAATACAAGGGCTATTTAAACAGAGGGGTAAACGAGCTAAACAAGGGAAACTGACACACCTGATGAAAATGGAAAAAACTACAAAACTACAACCAGGACACAGGAAAAAAACACAAAGGCACAAAGAAACTTCAACATCAAAGTCCTACATAGCACAAGACACAGAAGCAGATCTGACAGACTTGTGGTAGTGTTTACTTTTGATTGAGTAACCTATTAAATACTTTTTCCACATAGTTTTGCATACTGTCTTTAGACTGAACAATTTGATTGTTTGAAAATATTGATTTAGAAAGAAAACAGATATGTTCCTAATTCAGAATTTTTGTGTAGGCTAGTCCACTGGTTGTGTGCATAGGAATTTACTTCAAATCTACTTAACTCTTCCCCGCCACTGACTGCATTTTCAGGCTTTCCCTATTTTCACTGTTAAACTGTTATAAGTGCTTTTTGTTTCAAATTTTGCTTTTTTTTTAATGAAACTCACCCACATTCAAGTGTTGATAAAAAAAAGCATGCATGAAGCTAGAATTTTTTAAATTAAATTGTTAAAGCACAGTAAAAAGTATTAATAAAAATAATACGTAAATAGCATTGGTGGGCCGTGCATTTCACACCTAGGCCTTCAGTGGTGTCCTACCTGAATTAATAACTTTTAATAGTGTAGCAGCGCACAGACTCTCTATAATTGTTGTGAAATTGCTGTTTTTATTTTGCACTGGCAGTTATTGGGTTAATGCGATGAGTTCGGACGAGGCCGGGTAGAGAGAAACGAGCGAGTGAGTTCGGCTTGTGCGTTAGTGTACAGTGGTTCTTGCGTTCAGATTATAAATTCAGAAACGGAGCCTCCCTAGTATGGAAGGCATTTTCTGCCAAATTTAAATAAATAAAATAATTAAATAAAATGAAAAGCCAAACGTGAAAAAGAAACTACAATACAATTTTTACAAAGCTCTTTATTAACGCTTACACAATAATAGTGACACAATTCAAATTCAAATGTAAATTTTAGTTGTCATTTTAATTCCTCTTTTATTTCACAGTTTTCATTTTCGTTTTCATTTTCAAAGACAATCTGCATGCAAATTCTATGTTAATGAGTGGGTGTGGCTTATTCAAGTAACAGCGCTAGAGACACACCTTATTTAAAGGGGTCATATAATGGAACATGCACTTTTACAAGTTGATTGTACTGATGATTACATAGTTGATTACAATCAACTATGAATTATATTGAGAACGTCGTACATAGAAAACATGCCGTAATGTACCCTGAGTGTAAACAGCCGCATTCATCGTGAAGTGTGCAGCAAGCGATTTGCAAAGATTAATATAAAGATTAATATAAAGGTTAATAAAACGTTACACTCACTTCAGTTCTTCTGGAGGTGCAGCAGGAACACGAATAGTTGGTACCGATCCTTTTTTCAGGAGCAGCTTCTTAGCAAAACCAGCTTTACTGACCCTCGTGTGTAAAGCAGTCTGGTGTGTGAAATGATTCGTGCAAACATGAAAGCATTGACGTTGATCGTGGGGAATATTCCCTTCGAAAACAAACTCAGCCACTGCGTCTTCAGCGGTTCGGATTTAGGAACATCAAAATGATGATGTGTTAGTTATTACACCCAAGAACAGAACACCACAATCACTGAGACGCCATTCTGCTCACAGACAGTGCTCCAGCGTATCAACAACGGCAGACTATGATGACAGCTCGCTCACGAGCGAGGGCGGGTCTGTGTTGAAACGCTGCTGTCAATCAACAATTGTGGGAGGGGAGTCCGACCTCACACGGTCAGACGGCTTGATTTGAGACGGGGAAAACATATAAGAAGATTTTTTTGGGGGATTTTTATCATTTTATGATGGTTGTGTACAGGCACTGCCGACACACATTTCAGTACAATCAACTTGTAAAAGTGCATGTACCATTATATGACCCCTTTAAGTATACTTAATTAAATGAACTTGAAGTATACTTAGCCTATTTTTTGTAAGGGCAATCCTGGAGGGCCACTTTAGCTCCAACTCGCCTCAACACACCTGCCTGGAGGTTTCTAGTATGTCAAGTAAGACCTTGATTAGCTGGTTAAGGTGTGTTTATCTTGGGTAGGAGCTAAACTCTGCAGGACAGTGACCCTTCCAGGAGCAAGATGTGACTACATTTCACCAATCAGCATAGTACAAATGGCCCAGATTTTTTATCTGTGTGTACTCTGTGTGTAGTCATGTCAAAGCAATAACTAAATCAGCATACTTTCATCTGAAAAATATTGCAAGAATTAGATGCTTTGTTTCCAGACAAGACTTAGAGAAACTTGTGCATGCTTTCATCACCAGCAGGGTGGATTATTGTAATGGACTCCTCACTGGCCTTCCCAAAAACACCATAAGACAGTTGCAGCTCATACAGAACGCTGCCGCCAGGATTCTGAGCAGAACCAGAACATATGAACATATCACACCAGTCCTCAGGTCTTTACACTGGCTCCCAGTTAGATTTAGGATTGATTTTAAAGTATTATTACTGGTATATAAATCATTCAATGGCCTAGGACCTCAATACATTGCAGATATGCTCACTGAATATAAACCCAACAGATCACTCAGATCATTAGGATCATATCAGCTAGAAATACCAAGGGTTCACTCTAAGCATGGTGAGTCCGCTTTTAGCTATTATGCCAGCCGCAGCTGGAACCAGCTTCCAGAGGAGATCAGATGTGCTCCTACTGTAGTCACATTCACATCCAGACTCAAAACACTTCTGTTTAACTATGCATTTACTGAATGAGCACTGTGCCAATGTTCGTCCGACTGTTTGTACTGTACTGTATTTTATTTTTTCTAAACTGGTTTAATTATTCCTATTTATTTCTATGTAAAGCACTTTGAATTGCCATTGTGTATGAAATGTGCTATATAAATAAACTTGCCTTGCCTTGCCTTACTCTCTACGTCAGTTCACATATGCACTTATAGTTTGTCCACAAGGTTGGCAACACTGACCTGTAATATTGTTTTACAGTCAAAAAATGGAAGAGCTGCGACAAAAACAAACTGTAAGGTGTTGAGCCCTTGAAATGTGTTTGGAGTTTACTTTGAAAGGATATGCATTTGGCTATATGAATACACTATATGAGTCTGAATATCTGTGTCACACTAAACATCTCTTGTCCTCAGACTCTGGGTTGTTTTTAATGGTTGTTTACAACTGGTAATGAAGAGATCTACTGTGCTAAAGCGCTTCATCATTGTACACGTTTATCCTGCCATGTCAGTGAGTCTGTTTATCTGAGAACATTGGGCTCTTCTGGGATTCTGGGTTAAACTGGGCACAAACACAGTGTTTGGGATTGAGGGAA
>NC_140210.1:62206270-62266270 GCF_951802725.1 Rutilus rutilus
TTTTGGATGGGCCAGACCAATTGTGGCTGGGCCTTAAATTAAAAACGTTAAATTAAAAACATTATCCAATCACTGTTTAACCTATTAAAAATTACTGACTAATATACTGTCATATTATCTGTGTGTATACATAATATAGATTTTAATAGCTTGATGCTCTTTAAATATTTTGTTACATTGTAAAAAGTTTCGGTGCATAGGACGGACCTCTCCACGATCTCTCTCCGTGGTTCTGACCAAAGAAGAGCGCTTTGGAATCTCCATTACGCATCATACGCATCATACCTGGCGTTGTCTCTTAGCGCGCTACGAAGACTCTTAAGGTATAACTTAACTAAAGGTATACCATTGCTAGGCGTCTTCAGGGCTATCATCCACTCGCGAGGTATGTAATCAGTCGCTGAGGTATGTAATCAGTCGATGTAATAAGGCGTCGGCACGATCACTTGCATTGCACGTGAACTGGAGGGTGCCGAAACTCAGCTTGTGCCTCACAGATTTGAGAAATATGGGCTATCTATTACAGAAAGCTTGAAATGTCTACTTTTAAACGAAAATATTCAAACCAAAAGAAAGAGGCTACTCTCTGATTATGTAATCCATTCCATATGAAATGAGCATTTCTCTCTGGCGTTCATGGCGAGTCCGCATCATCAACTTCATCTTTGCAGCGACACAGAAAACACCAGTTTATTAATAAATAATTAAATGTCTCCTTGCTATTTTAGACACATTCATAATCATTACTTTTACCGGTTCTTTGTGGCAAGCTTTAAGCGTGCGGTCGTGCACTTGAGTGCGGCTATATTACGTAAATGCTCATTATCCTGTAGGCTATAGCCTATTTAAGTAATTAAAATAATATACAGGGGCGATTTGTCCACGAATGGCTTAAATGAACAACTACTAGTCGACTAGAAAAAAACTTTAGTCGGAGGCAGCCCTTATTCCACATATTTTCGAACCAGCAGGCCATTCTGGGTTGAGCGAGCGACCCTGCTTAATGAGCGAGCGGAATATTCAGAAATGCGCTCTCCGCTCACGAGCTCTGATCGGAACCCGAACCACTGTCTGCTGAACTTGCGCAGAAACATCAAAATAGACATAACCAGCTTTTTAAAATAGTTTTTAAAACTAAACATTTAGACTATTTTAGCACAAATTATGAGCTTATTGACGATTTTTTATAATTCTTGACAAAATTAGAATATATTAAAAGTTTTTTGTTTTGTTTTTGAAGAAAAGTTTTGGGTGGGCCTGTTGAAAAGTGGGTGGGCCTAGGCCCGTCAGGCCCACCCATAACGCTGTGCCTGGTCTCAACATGCCTCTTTTGTTTCTACTAGGGGTACATCTATCGATTATTCTAGTAATCGAGTATTCTACCGATTATTCCATCGATTAATTGAGTAATCGGATAAAAATTGTGGTAATAAAAATAGCCTTTAAAATGACTTAAAATACAAATATATAATAACAAGCAATAATAATTGGTTCAAATAAAGTATGAAAGTAATCATATGGGTTTTATTGAACAACACTGTTTAAATACACCATGTAAAATAAATGATATAAACTAATATAAACATAACTAACTGTACATTGCGTGTTATAACAAATGCCTGCAGAGGGCGCCAAAGGCCTGGTGTTAGTTGTTGTTACACAACGGCATGATCAGTTTTGCAATGTTGTAATGTGGGTGGCGCGGCAAGATGGCGGCCATGGTGGATGTTATTTTTTAGCTGCGAAAGCCTTGGGGTGTTTTTTTTTCCAAATAGTCGTGAAGGGAGAAATACATTAACACAATTTTATAGACTATGCTGCATGTATTTTACGTTGGATTATTATAGACGATAGATTTTGGAATCGTTCCCCCTCAGTTGTTGGATATCGATTTCCTCTCACGAAATGAAGCCGAGTACTATCAACAGCTCTGGTGGTGCCATTAAACGAAAAGAGAAGACTGCTTCTAAAGCACCGATATCGGTGGAGACAAAGAAAAGTCAAGAAGAAGGGATAAGCAGTGACACTGAGATGGCAGATCACTTGTACTCCATCGAGAAAGATATTCAGCATATGCCAGATGAGTTTGACACGCCAGAAAAACCTCGCTCCAAAAAAAAGAAAGACGAACCGTCGCTTCTTGAGATGCAAGAGAATATTGTAACTCTTTTATCCAAGAAAATTAATGAGAGTTCGGGGCACCTGGAGAATCAGATTCGGGAAAATACGCTCAGCATCGGAACTTTGAAAAAGTCAATTGACTTCGCCCTGAATGAAGTTAAAGACTTGAAAGACGAAATGAAAGTGGTGAAAGAATTCTCTAAATCGCACGAGCAGAAAGTTGCTGAGCTTGAACGAAAAGTTAATGAAGCAGAAAGATATCGGAGAAGATGGAATTTGAGGCTCCACGGTGTTCCCGAGAAAGCGGATGAAAATCTCAAGCATCAGGTGATTGGAATTTGCGGCTCAGTTGCTCCAGAGTTAAAGGAAAGATGCCAGGTTGATGTGGACATTGTTCATAGACTGGGTCGGAAAGAACAAGGAAGAAGCACAAGAGTGACGATAATTCAGTTCACGAACAGGTCTACTCGGGATCTACTCTGGAAAAGAGCGAAGAACTGTGAATTCCTTCAAGCACAGCGGTTACGGTTTACAGAAGACTTGACGGCGTTGGACGTGGAGAGAAGAAAGCTCCTGTGGCCTATGGTGAAGGATGCCAGAGAGAAAGGTCGCAAAGCTTATTTTGTGGGGAGTAGAGCCTTTGATGATGGCGTTGAAATTTTCCCCAAATAAAGGTTTGGTTCTGATGGTCTCTGACCTAATAATTCAATTGAGGATTTGTGAAGTGAATGAGAATACAGTAAAAAAAAAAAAAAAAAAAAATATTTAAGTAAAATACAAAGTAATTTCCCAGGTAAAATTATAAACGGATAAGGAATTTGCACCCTTTGAGTTAGATATACCTTAGCTCTTAAGAGTTTTTCTTTCTTTCTTCTGTAGTTGTGTTCATTAAAAGTTCATGTCGTTATCTTTTTGTTCCTTTAATGTGAGGGGTATTCGAGATTTAACAAAACGAAAGGCTGTTTTTTTGTATTGCAAGAGATTTAATGTAGATTTTTATTTCTTACAAGAGACTCATGCTTGTTCTTCAGATGTGAATTTTTGGAAATCTCAGTGGGGCAGCGAAATTTGGCATTCTTTTGGAAGTAATCACTCAGCAGGAGTTGCAATTTTAAGAGGTTCATTTAAAGGTAAAATTGTTAATAGCAAAGTCCACAATGGAGGGAGATGGATAATCCTAAAGGTATCCACTGATGGTAAAATGTTTTTATTAGGTACTGTATATGCCTCAAATATAAAAAAATATAATGCTGATTTGTTCTCTGAAATTGAAAATGAGATAAGCAAAATAAGGAAAAGATTTCATGATATTGAAATTATTCTAGGTGGGGACTTCAATACTGTCCCAAATGTTAAGATGGATAGAATTCCTATTCCAATTAAATCACCTACAAGTGATTCAGAGCTATCAATATTTTGTGAAAATGTAGGGGTAATTGATATATGGAGATATAAATACCCACATTTGAAAGAGTACACATGGAGTAATAGGGATAAATCTAAACAGTCAAGAATTGATTTTTGGTTAATTTCTAGTTCATAAGAACAAAATACAAACAGAGTATCGATTGAACCATCAATATTGTCTGATCACAAAATGATTTATCTTCTCATTAAAATGAATAACGAAATAAAAGCTCTAAGACTTATTGGAAGTTTAATAATAGATTATTAGAAATTGATAGTTTTCAACATGAAATTAAGAAAATAATACAAACATATTGGAATAAAGCTAAGCGAACAAATTTATACTGTAAAAATTGGGAGCTCATGAAGTTTCAGATTAGAATTAGTGCAATTGATAAAGGCAAAGAAGTTGCCAAGTCTAATAAATTAAAGGAAGAGGAAATTATTAAAGCTATTTGTAATATTACTAATAAAGACAGTGATGGGAATTCTAATTTGTTAATTAATTTGCAGGCTGAGTTAGATAAATTATATATAATCAAGGCAAAAGGTTCATTTGTTAGATCACGAAGACGTTGATTGTAGGAAGGAGTATCTAATTCCAGATACTTTTATAATTTGGAGAAAAGGAATGGAGAATATACATCTATTAGAAAGCTTAATATTAATGGCCATGAAACACAGGACCCTATTATTATTTCAAAGTATGTATCCGATTTTTATGGTAAATTATATTCCAGCAATACATGTTCTGTAGACAAAATAGATGATTTTTTAAAACCCCTTAAAATATAGCTTGTATTGATGAAGATTTTAAAGCTCTTTGTGATAAGGAGGTATCCATTTTAGAGATAAGAACAGCTATAAAAAAAACTTAAATTAAACAAGTCCCCTGGTAATGATGGCTTAACTGCAGAATTTCAAGATGATCTAGTTGAATTTCTCTTAATGGTCTTTAAAGAGTCTATTGATCAGGAAGCTTTGCCACCCTCCATGACACAAGGTCTAATATCCTTAATTCCAAAGCCTAATAAAAACCTATTGTCACTAGATAATTGGCGACCTATTACATTAATTAATAATGATAGTAAAATTATTGCTTCCATATTTGCTGAAAGGTTAAAGTTAGGATTAGAATGTATTATTGATGAGGGGCAGTCAGGATTTATAAAAGGTAGACATATTTGTAATAATCTTAGACTTGTATTAGATCTTATAGATTATAATGAAATTATTAATGATAATAGTTTTATTCTGTTTGTCGATTTTTACAAGGCCTTCGATACAATTGAGCATGACTTTATTTTTAAAACTCTTAAATTTTTCGGTTTTGGGGACAAATTTCAAAAAGTAATTAGAACCCTATATAATAAGATTAATAGCTCTGTAAAATTGGCATATGGAACTTCTCATAGATTCGAAATTAAAAGGGGTATTCGACAGGGCTGTCCTATTAGTCCATTACTTTTTTTGTTGGTTACACAAATTATGGCCATTCATATTAAGAAGGACAATTAAAATAGAGGATACAGAAATTAAATGCACACAATTAGCTGATGACACTACTCTTTTTTTAAGAGATTATACTGAAGTTGGAAAAGCAATAAAATGTTTGCAGTTATTTTCGTCTGTATCTGGTCTTTCCCTAAATATTAATAAGTGTGAGCTTGGAATGCTTGGAATATGCAATATTCCTGTGAAAGAAGTTGTCAAATATTTAGGTATTAAGATATAAAAAAATAAGGAAGTCAGGAATGAGTTAAACTTTACTCCTAACATTCAATCATTTGAAAAGAAATTGAACTCTTGGCTAATGAGAGATATCTCTTTAACTGGTCGTGTGTTATTGGTTAAAGCTGAAGGTTTATCCAGGTTGGTTTATAATGCTCAAGTGTTAGAGGTACCCCCCTTGCTAATTAAAATGATAGACACTAAACTCTTTAAATTTATTTGGAGGAACAAATCACATTATATTAAAAAAGAAAATATTTGTAGATCAAAAGTTGAAGGAGGATTGAATGTTTTGGATTTTAAGACCTCTAATATGATATTTTAAAAAAATGGCATACGGTACCTAATTTTATATTTCAAAAAGTAGGTGGTATAGAATTTATACTAAAATGTGATTATGATGTTAACAAAATACCTGTTAAACTAGCAAGTTTCCACAAACAAGCATTACTTTCATGGACTCTTATGTATAGTCATAATTTTCCCCCCCATAAATGTACCATATATGGAACAACAGATGTATAAACAAGTCAATATTTTTGGAAAATTGGTTTGAAAAGGGAATTATTTGGGTTAAGCAGTTGATCAAAAATGATGGTGTTTTATACAATTATAATGAGTTTGTTCATATTTATAACTTTTCAGTTGATCCTGTCCAATATTCTTTGGTTTTACATGCAATTCTCAAGGAAATTTTGAGATTATTAGAAGGTCATAATAATTGTTCTCTACAAACAACAGTAGAAGAATTTACCTCTTGTATTAAGTTTCAGGGTAAAGATTTCACAAGTTCTGGATGTAATAATATTTTTTTGCGGTCCCTTCTTCAATCTAAACGTATACTTGCTGTTACTACTCACTGGAATTCTTTATTTAAAGCAGCACTCAGTAACTTCGGGATTTCTTCGCTGTATTCTCGCTTTTTGCTCGCAGGTTTCTCTCTAGAGCTCCCCCCACAGCTTCGGAATAGATATTTGACAACACTGTTGTAAAAACTCGTTGGCTATTCTCAGACACCAGAGGCTAGCAGATCAACGACATCAAAGCAGATGGGACATACTTTAAAACATCTTCTTCATTCGGGTTCGAACAGCGTGAGGGAGCGCAATAATGACGGCATTTTAGCAGATTTCTTTTGGCCTTAAAGCAATTGTTTACATCGCGAGACCTGATATCACGCGAGACTTCCTGACGCGGCGGCTGACGGCCCGCCGCCCCAAAGTTGCAAGTGCGTATTTTCCGCTCAGGGGCACCAGGGGGGTGCGAAACGACCACCATTCAACCCGAAATAAGTAATATAACCATTCCAATGACTCCGAAGCTGTTCAGTTAAGGTAAAAAAGTTACTTAGTTCACCTTTAAGAAACATATTGAGTGGGGTAAAGTTTGGATGACACCTCATAAGTATTGCATTACAAACAAAGTAAAAGTATAGTTATATTTAGAAACTATATCCAAAAGTAAAAACCTGAAAGCTGTGAAAACTACACAGCTGTTTGACAAGTACAAGCTTTTTTTGCAAAAAGCCTTTCTTTTTTTTCTTATTTTCTTTTTTTCTCTTTATTTATTCTCTACCCCTGACATGTATGGTTATGTGTACTCTTGTATGTAATATGTTTTGTTATTATTGTAATTCAATAAAAAAAAAAAATAAAAAAAATAAAAAAAAAACAATGGCATGATCAAATCCTTGTTTAATATTGGCCAAACAACATTTACTTCAAATGTCCACTTAATCTTTAATATTTGGTCACTTCTGTGCGATAGAAATGCAACAGCTGCTGTAATTTCTTGAAAAAGAACATGTTCATCAAAACATGCAAACATTTATTTTGAAATCGCGATGAACAAGAATTTGCATATTTAGAAACATATTTGTGTATTCTCCTGTGCTGGCATAGATTTACAAATGAGTGACGTTACAAGTCTTGTGAAACAGTTATAAACAACACAAGAACGTTATAAATAACACAAGCTCACAGCATGCAGAGATGGAGATTGAGAAACAAGAGACGCTCCACGCTTGATGATAATGATAAAATGATAATAATAACAGTGCAACCAAGAACCGTGTCCGACTTTTTGCGTTGCCAAATGCCCGTTATTGGAACCGTAAACAAACAGCAGAGACTGAGTTTGCGTGGGGCAGCGTTTACTGTGAACAGAGCTGAGGTCATGTTAACATGTAATCTGCACACACATCAATAAAGCGTCGTGCTTCTCTGTGGAAAACAACAGTGCATATATTTATTTAACTGAATCGCAGCGATGTAATAATAAGGGTAAAGGATTCTCGTCCGGGGAACGCGCCACTTCCGGTATTTTGCCCGTACTCAACATGGCCAATTGCAATCGAGGATATTTTTCGAGTACTCGACTTTAATCGAGGAACGGTTGCAGCCCCAGTTTCTACACCAGTGTGTTTTACATTTTTATTTAAAGAATGAGATAAACCAGAACAAAAACGCAAATCTACAGAAAGAGCCATCTTTAATTTTCATTTATGTGCATTTCAAGACTGTTTCTCTGCAAGTGTAAATTCACTGAACATTCATAAGCACATGAAGGATTCACTTACAAGACATAGTCGATTGCTCCGTGTGTGTTTGTGAGTTGGTTCATGTGTGGCTCTTTCATGAGTTTGTCTTCAGCGGAGCCGTCCTGATACGCGTTGAAGTCAAACACAGTCCTGAATTCAGTTGCAAACTGGACAGCAGCAAACTGACACACAGAAGGACAAACAACAAGCACACGTGCCGTTAACATCATTAGCAAACCACAGACCATTACATGTCCATATTTCCACATTAATAGTGCTGGGCTGATTTACCTTTATGGATGAGTTTGAAAGTTTTTTCATAACATCTAAAATGAATTCTTTGTTCATTTTAAAATCGTTCAATACCAAACTTTTAGATCCGTCAAAGAGAAACACCAGATTGACTTCTCTCTTCGTGCATTCTGCAGAAATACCACAAGATATGGAAACACATCTGTTACGCCAACTTCTTTTAGCAATCAAACCATAAATTATTGACAAGATGGCCAATAAATCCATATTTTTCCCAAGTATTTAAAGGGGTCATATAATGCCATTTTTGTACAAGCTAATATGATTTTTTAGGGTCTAAATTAAAAGTTTGTAATACACTTTAATTAAAAATTCTCATTAGTATTGTAAGAAAACACTCATTTTACCTGGTCAAAAACTGGTCTGTTTTCAGCACGCCGTTTAAGTGCATGTGTCTTTAAATGATAATGAGCTTTGCTCACCCCGCCCCTCTGTTCTGTGGGCCTTTTGCCACAACAACACACTGGAGTGTTGCCTTGACAACAGTTGAGGGTATATTTTAGAGAATGGCAGCGGGAGTCTCTGAGGACACTGTGCAACCGTATCAACTTGAGCCGGAGTCGAAAAACAGGACGTTTCTGAATGGTTGGTTAACGTAATGTCACTTTGATCTATCTTTGTGTGTACTGGCAGGGTAGAGTAGTGAGATACGAAGGCATTGTGTTTACTGATTAGGGCTGTGAAACGATTAATCGCATCCAAAATAAAAGTTTGAGTTTACATAATATATGTGTGTGTATTGTGCATAATTAATTTGTATATATAAATACACACACATGCATGTATATATTTAAGAAATATTTGCATACATATACTGTATATATTTATAGATAATTTATATTATATATAAATATATATTTTTTATATATAAATAACAAATTTTTCTTAAATATATACATGCATGTGTGTGTATTTATATATACAAAATAATTATGCACAATACACACACATATATTATGTAAACTCAAACTTTTATTTTGGATGTGATTAATCGCAATTAATCGTTTCACAGCCCTATTACTGATGTATACGTTAGTTCATTGACAGATTGATGTTACAGCTAATGGTCATGAAAAAGATTTTTCCGGTAAATGTAGGCTTGTCCGTGATGCGTAACGTTATCTATGCAGTGTTAGGTACAACTGTCAGGGCTGAAGCACTAACATTTTACTGATCTGTTTAAAAAATAACCAGTCTATGAGACTATGACGGCACATAAACAACACATACTCAGACAGGGGCTAATACCTTTTTCAATGTTCTCGTTTATAAAGCAGTCTGGTGAAATGATTTGCGCAAACATGAAAGCATTGCTGTTGCGCAGACTATGATTGACAGCTCGCTCCCGAGCGAGGGCGGGACTGTGTTGAAACGCTGCTGTCAATCAACAATCGTGGGAGGGGCGTCCGACCGTGTGACGTCACAAAATCGACGGCTTGATTTGAGACGGGGGAAACATATAAGAAGATTTAAAAAAAAAACACTGGATGGATTTTTATAATTTTATGATGGTTGTGTACAGGCACTGCCAACACACATTTCAGTACAATCAACTTATAAAAGTGCATGTACCATTATGTGACCCCTTTAACATAATGTTTTTAATCATGTCTTTGTCAATAAACACCAACTGGAATGTTACTAAGAACCCAACACATGGTGTACAGTATTAAAGACTGAAATAGTTAAACGTATAAATGCAAATGAAATAGTTAAAAGTGTCGTTATCCGCTGGTTTCTGTGTCAGACTCGTCAGACCTTGGTAAGCGGCTTTAAAGTTTGAGACGGCCTGTAAACGGCTGTTGAACTGGACGCAGACGCCGTTCAGATACGAGTTTCCGTCACACTCATGAGGAAGATACGGACTGCAGCTCTGAGAAAGAGACACAATATCTGAGACAACAGGAGGATCAAATCACACAAAAGATGAAACAAAGACTCCAGTGCTAAAATGAGGAGGCAAAGAACATTCCTGCAGTGTTTCCCATTCTTCAATGGACACAAGTACAGAAGAGACTGTGATGAGAAGTCAAACACTGAAGTGACTAATGAAGGAAGCAGTTGAACTTACAGTCAAGCGTCCGCCAGCATCAGACGACACAGCAGAAGACATGCCGAAGAACCGAACGCTCTCTGAGCCTGTCAATCATCACCAGAGAGAGAGAGAGAGAGAGAGAGAGAGAGAGAGAGAGAGAGAGAGAGAGAGAGAGAGAGAGGAGAGAGAGAGAGAGAGAGAGAGAGAGAGAGAGAGAGAGAGAGAGAGAGAGAATTAAACACCTTTAATTACAATAAACAAACATTTCAACAAAAATAATCAACATTTAAATCAAACATCAATCAGTAAAAAAAACACAAACTTTGTTTTAAATAAGAAAGAATAATTCCTCATTAACAATTTCGCACAATATCCCTTTACAACACCAAATTATTTCAAACTTTATAAGGTCATCCATTGCTTTATAATAATTAAAATCTATTAGGATTCTAGATTTCACAGAATTACCAAACACAGCTTCAAAACTATTACATACACCTTGATCAACTTTCTCCTTTCTTGTAATGTAAATCGCCATCTTCGCCTGGCCCAAAATAATATTAAACACCTGACATTTATACTTGCGGCTCTGGGAATATTTGAAACCACAAATAAACGTCTTCATTGTAAAGCACTCATTAAAACATTTAAAAATGTTGTTTAAAACAATAAATAAAGGTTTCAGCCTTGAACACTGCATGAATGCATGAAATACAGTTTCCCTTTGTAAACAGAAAGGACAATTCTGATCAACGTCAGGATTAATTACCGAAACAAAAGCGTTCACAGCAATAGCCCCATATAACAATCTCCATTGCAAGTCCCCAATTCTCTTGGGCAATGGTGACTTATACAACACTCTCCACTCAGGCTTTACATCCTCTTCTAACTGAAGTACATTACGCCATGGCGTGTCAATTCTTTTATCCAAAGCCTTCTTATTAAACACTTTGACACAAATCTTGTAACACTCCTTTCCAGATGCACAATCTATGCCTATTACAATCAAATCCTTGACTTTTAAAAAAGTGCTCTCACAATCGCCCATCAAGGGAGTTAGATACCAAATGGATCACTACAATCCGGGTTAATAAACCCCAAAGAATAATCCGTTAACAATTTCGGTAACACTTTAAAATACGGATCCTTCGTTAATGAATAACTACACAGGAACAAATGAGTAACACAATGTTAACAATCTAGTAACTACAGTTAACTAACAAGTAACTCTGATTAACGAATTAGTAAGTAATAGCACACAGATTTAAGTGGTAGTTCACTAATAACTAATCAATAACTACAATTTTGTAATACTTCCCAGAGAAATAGTGAAAAAAATTCACAATTCATGCAAAACTTAATAACTAATGCAGGACAAATTACTAGCACTAGATTAACATTACTGCTAGATACTGTACACTAATTATAAATATGTAATAGCGTAGCAGACTTATGATTTGGGAAAGCTGTCAATAATTAGCCTATGCACTGCTGTCTTTTAGAGAACTATTCATAAACTAAATAATTTTTAAGAATTGTTTTTATAAATGCACTTGTCTGGAACACTTACCCTGTGGCCGATTTTCCGGCATTCCTCTGGACTGGCTTTGAATAACTAGACTCATCATGGTGAGTACTGGAACATACTGAGTCATCAGCCATCCAAATACCAGTTATTTTATTATTTAACCTACCTCTCAAAATTGTTTTTATGTATGTCTCTTTGTTCATATGTATATGTATATATATATATATATATATATATATATATATATATATATATATATATATAAATATGTGTGTGTATATATATATCCTTTCTTTATTTATTTATTTATTTATTTATTATCCTGTGAATGATTAGATGATTCTACCCTTTCGGGTTGGCTCTTCATTAGTAACTACAGCATGGAATCATGATAACTAGTAATGACTCAAGTGTTAATGCATATTTTTATAGGCAAGGCAAGGCAAGGCAAGTTTATTTATATAGCACATTTCATACACAGTGGCAATTCAAAGTGCTTTACATAGAAGAAATTAAAATAATAAAAAGAATAAGAATAATTAAAACAGTTTATACAGATAAAAATAAAATACAGTACAGTTCAAACAGTGGGACGAACAGTGGCACAGTGCTCATTCATTAAATGCATAGCTAAACAGATGTGTTTTGAGTCTGGATGTGAAAGTGACTGTAGGAGCACATCTGATCTCCTCTGGAAGCTGGTCCAGCATAATAGCTAAAAGCGGACTCGCCATGCTTAGAGTGAACCCTTGGTATTTCTAGCTGATATGATCCTAATGATCTGAGTGATCTGTTGGGTTTATATTCAGTGAGCATATCTGCAATGTATTGAGGTCCTAGGCCATTGAATGATTTATATACCAGTAATAATACTTTAAAATCAATCCTAAATCTAACTGGGAGCCAGTGTAAAGACCTGAGGACTGGTGTGATATGTTCATATTTTCTGGTTCTGCTCAGAATCCTGGCGGCAGCGTTCTGTATGAGCTGCAACTGTCTTATGGTCTTTTTGGGAAGGCCAGTGAGGAGTCCATTACAATAATCCACCCTGCTGGTGATGAAAGCATGAACAAGTTTCTCTAAGTCTTGTCTGGAAACAAAGCATCTTATTCTTGCTATATTTTTCAGATGATAGTATGCTGATTTAGTTATTGCTTTGACATGACTACTGAAACTAAGGTCTGACTCTAGTGTCACACCAAGATTCCTGACTTGATGTTTAGTTGTTTGACCCCTAGAGTGAAGGTATGCGTTCACCTTAAGAACTTCATCTTTGTTTCCAAATGCAATGACTTCAGTTTTGTCTTTGTTTAACTGAAGAAAGTTTTGACACATCCAACTGTTGACTTCATCAATGCATTGGCACAGGGAGTCAATGGGGCTGTAGTCGTTAGGCGATAGGGCTAAGTAGAGCTGTGTGTCGTCTGCATAGCTGTGGTAAGCAATTTGGTTCTTTCTCATTATTTGGATCATTGGGAGCAGATACTGGTTGAACAGGAGTGGCGCAAGAATTGAGCCTTGAGGGACTCCGCATGTCATGGATGTCCACTCAGACTTATGGTCTCCTATACTCACATAATAACCTCTCCCATCTAAGTATGACCTGAACCATTTTAGGACTATCCCAGAAATCCCCACCCAGTTTTCCAGCCTGTCAAGAAGTATGTTGTGATCGACAGTGTCAAATGCAGCACTGAGGTCGAGTAGCACCAGCACCGATAATTTGCCTGAATCAGTATTTAAGCGAATATCGTTTATTATCTTTATGAGCGCTGTCTCTGTGCTGTGGTGCGGTCGGAAACCAGATTGAAAATAGTCAAAGGATCCATTCAAGCTCAAGAATTTGTTCAGCTGATTGAAGACAACTTTTTCAATGATCTTGCCTATGAAAGGAAGATTTGAGATCGGTCTATAGTTGCTTAATATGGTCTTATCCAGATTGCTCTTTTTCAGGAGGGGCTTGACAACTGCAGTTTTCAGGGAGTTTGGAAAACTACCAGAGAGAAGTGAAGCATTTACCACTACTAGAAGATCTGCTTCTAAACTGTTAAACACACTTTTGAGAAATGATGTGGGAAGTGTGTCGAGAGCGCAGGTTGATGTTTTAAGGTGCTGTACGGTTTCTTCCAAAATGTTGCCATTAATTTCTTTGAAGTCAGACATAGTAACTACTTTCTCAGGTGGTCTGATCTGTCTGACCCCAGCGCAACTCAAGGATGTGCTGATCACCTTTCTGATATTATTGATTTTCTCAGAGAAGAAAGAAGCAAACTCACTGCACTTGCTGTCTGAGAGCATTTCACTGGGAATCTGGCTTGGGGGGTTTGTCAGTCTCTCTACAGTAGCAAAAAGAGTGCGTGTGTTGTTTAAATTGCTGTTTATAATATTTGAGAAGAAAGTCTGTCTAGCTTTGCCTAGTTCCATATTGAAAGCATGAAGGCTGTCTTTGTAGATGTTATAATGGACTACAAGTTTTGTCTTCCGCCACATGCGCTCTGCTTTTCTGCATTGTCTTTTCATATTTTGCACTGCTGTTGAGTTTCTCCAAGGTGCCTTTTGTCTGCCACTCTTCTTCCTGACTTTCACAGGAGCAATATCATCAATTACACCTTTAACTTTTGAGTTAAAAGAATCAAGGAGAAAATCAACAGAGTCAGCAGATATGCTTGGTGTTAAAGATATAGCCTTCATAAATAGTACACTAGTGTTCTCATTTAAGCATCTCTTCTTGACAGACACAGATCTAGCTTCAGTGGCAGGAGAGATCAATATATCAAAGAAAATACAGAAATGGTCAGACAGTGCTACATCCTTAATAACAATCAATGAAATGTTTAGACCCTTACTGATAAGTAAATCTAGAGTGTGTCCACGATTGTGTGTGGGTCCATGTACATGCTTGAGTCAGATCAAAAGTTTTTAAAACAGTTTTGATTTCTTTTGCCATATTGTTTTCTGCATTATCTATGTGAATGTTAAAATCTCCAGCAATGGCAAAACAGTCAAACTCTGAGGTAATTGCTGATAACAGTTCTGTAAAGTCCTCAGCGAAGGCTGGAGAGTATTTTGGAGGCCTGTAAATAATGATAAGTAAAATGCGTGGAGCACCTTTTAACACAATACCCAGATATTCGAAAGACGGGTAATTCCCAAATGATATTTGCTTACATTGATAGATATCTTTAAAAAGAACAGCTAGACCCCCACCTCTCTTAACAGCTCTGCAGACACTCATAAAAGTAAAGTTAGGAGGGGCTGCTTCATTGAGGATTGTTGCACTGTAGCTGTCTTCTAGCCAGGTTTCATTTAGAAGCATAAAATCTAGGTTGTTTGTGGTTATTAAGTCGTTGACTAGAAGTGATTTATTTTTAAGTGAACGAATGTTTAAAAGTGCTAACTTAACAGTCTTACTTTTTGTCCCCACATCAATCTTACTTTCACATGTAATAGGCAGCAGATTAGTTGGGTTTGCTGTACGGCTATTGAAGGCCTTAGACTTTCTATCTTGTAACAGAACAGCAATAGAGAAAGATACAGGCACACTGGGTTCCCGCTTGTTCTGTAAACATTTGAGAAAGTTACTGTTATCAGAGCGGGCACCCGACACATATCACTGAGAGCTGGTATCAGTTGTTTTTGGTTCACCTCGAGCAGAAGGAGGAGGGTGTGGGCCCTGACGTTGTGGCAGAGGCCGAAGAGCTCTCACAGGAGGAGGGGGAGGGCGAGCTGGGCCCGCAGGCTTTGGTGGCAGCGGTGCCTGTCGTTTCTTGGTTGCTATCCGGGGGCTTGCAGCAAAAGAGTGGGATAGTTTGGTTCCAGCATGCACCAGTTCTTCCATTTTCTGTGAGAAGCACAGTAGTGGCGTTGCTGGAGAGAGGGAAAAGGTGTCTGGTGAAAGGGGCTGTTGCTCTGGTGTTAAAGGAGGCTGTGATATGCTGTCCTGGCTTCCCTGGCTGTTTTCCAGGAAGTCGTCCTTGGGTGCTGAATCTTGGAGCAGTTCTACTATGTCTGTCTGTGGTGAGCTCTGTGGGCAGGGCTCAGCTGACATTGTGTCCGTGGGCAGAGGTTGTTGTGGCGGAGTGGTGTTATCATTGTCCTTGTGTGATATGTCAACCGCATGTCCATTTTGCTGCTGAAGTGAAGTCCCGTGGTCATTCATACTGTGTCCAGGTGTGTGTGTGCCGTTCACATTGAGTGGATTGGCACACATTGCAGAAGGATGATTGAGGGAGAAGTAGAAATTGTCCTTTAACACTCTTGAACCAAGTTTGTTTGGGTGGTGGCCATCCCGATGAAAAAGTTGTCTCTGACTCCAGAAAAGATTGAAATTGTCAATGAAGTTCACTCCTTTTATATTGCAGGTTTTTTGCAGCCATGTATTTAGCCCAAGCAACCGTGAAAACCTGTTTGTTCCTCTTGCTGGGAGTGGTCCACTGATGAATGTTTGAACTTTCAGTCTTTTAAGTGTTTCAAAAAGTTCATTGAAATCCTTCTTAAGGAGTTCTGACTGCTCTTTATGAATATCATTCTTCCCCACATGAATGATGAGTCGATTAGCAGTCTTATGTTTCATCAGAATGTTCTGAAGTTCCCTGTTTATATCAGAAGTTGTTGCTTGTGGAAGGCAGCATGTAGTTGTATCCCTGCTGCTAATGTTTCTGATTATGGAGTCCCCCACTATCAGAGTCCTGGGCTCGGCTGCGCTCTGAGCTGAGTGCCGCTGTCTGCTTGACCTTGAGCGCCAGTTAGCATCAGTGTTAGCTACTGGCCCATTCAGTCTGTGTTCGATCACATTCATCACATTTGGGGATTCCTCATTTACATTCATTAGTACTTCAAATCTGTTCTCAAGATGTATAGGCAGTGGTAGGAGACCAGTGTTTGCTATTCTTGTCAGAGCTGTATCTGGGGTAGAGGATGCTACTGCGGCAATATGTGAGGCTCGTGACAATCTGATGTCTCGGGTGCCTTTGGGTCTCGCTCCCTGTTTGTGCCATCTATTTGTAAGTCGATCGGCTTGTTTCTCTACCTGTCGAGGAGCTCTAGTTTCATGGGACTCACCGGCTGTATGCTGAGGCTGTCCATGACGAAGCTCTGTTGTGTGCTCCGTCTGGTTTGGTGGTCCCGTAAGTAACTTTGTTTCAAGAACTGCAATCCTTTGTAAAAGTCTGAGGCAGTTAGTGCAGCAAGTAGATTCTTGAACCTGAAGAGGCATTTTCTCTCTTATCCTGAATGTAGGCAGTTGTGTTTTCCTTTCCCGGAATGTAAGCTGGTCGGGTAAAAGAATTCTGCGTTTTTGTAGTAATCCAAACTTTGTTCTCTGAGCACTGTGCTGTTTGCTGAAGATAAAATTAGGTGATAAAAGGAAATAAAATATAAAAATATAGGAGATAAAATGTAAAAGCGATAGAGCAAAGCGCGGAGCAGTAAGCAAGAGCGTCCGAACAGTAGCTGAGCAGGAAGCAGGAACTTCCAATTCTTAAAAATTATAGGACTTACAAATTATTTGGATCCGTATTCTAAAGTGCAGATCATGTTAACTAACTAGTAATGACTCAAGTGTTACTACATACCTCTATAGGAACTACTAATTATTTGGATCCGTATTCTAAAGTGAAGATCATGTTAACTAACTAGTAATGACTCAAGTGTCTCAAATGACTCAAGCTATAATAAAATAACTGGTATTTGGATGGCTGATGACTCAGTATGTTCCAGTACTCACCATGATGAGTCTAGTTATTCAAAGCCAGTCCAGAGGAATGCCGGAAAATCGGCCACAGGGTAAGTGTTCCAGACAAGTGCATTTATAAAAACAATTCTTAAAAATTATTTAGTTTATGAATAGTTCTCTAAAAGACAGCAGTGCATAGGCTAATTATTGACAGCTTTCCCAAATCATAAGTCTGCTACGCTATTACATATTTATAATTAGTGTACAGTATCTAGCAGTAATGTTAATCTAGTGCTAGTAATTTGTCCTGCATTAGTTATTAATTAGTTTTGCATGAATTGTGAATTTTTTTCATTATTTCTCTGGTTAGTATTGAAAAATAGTAGTTATTGATTAGTTATTAGTGAACTACCACTTAAATCTGTAAAAAAATTCAGTAGTTATCTGTGAAGTATTAAAAAATAGTAGTTATTGATTAGTTAATAGTGAACTACCACTTAAATCTGTGTGCTATTACTTACTAATTCGTTAATCAGAGTTACTTGTTAGTTAATTGTAGTTACTAGATTGTTAATATTGTGTTACTCATTTGTTCCTGTGTAGTTATTCATTAACGAAGGATCCGTATTTTAAAGTGTTACCGAAATTTCAACTCATTTTCAGAAAGCGCTGACCTCCATTTGTCAAGTACTCTAGCAACCAAACGGGTAGACCTCACCCCAGCTGTCCAGTCATTGAATTCACATCTTTAAAATCCGCTCCTGCTATCCATTGTGCATGTCCAATAGTTAAAATTCCAGAGTTGATAAGATTCTCTTCTGTCACAGAGTAACCCAGTTCATTGGACAGATATTGGAAAATGCTGCATGTGTCCCACCCAAAAATTAGCCTTTACCGCAGGGACAAAAACTGTACATTTGTAACTTTTATTTTGAAAGCGCGACAAAGAGGGTTTATCCTGCATAGAGAATTATGAGGCGGCCGTTTTTCCACCGTGATGGTTCTGTTGCGGTTCCCGGCCTGTGTCCATTCTCAAGCCGTATAGTTTGCCGATAGCGCTGCGCGGATCGCGGATAATCCGCGGGTCGGGTGGCTGAGTAATAAAAACATAACATTCCAATTAATCGAAGGTGGATGACAGATTAATCATTATAATGTGTTGATTTTAAATAAGACACGGAACTCTCATCACGGTAAAACGCAATGAACGAGCGTCACTCTTTTACTTTCGTTTTCAACTTAACTCTTCAGGGAAAACCAATCAAGGAAAACATCCCACTGCGCAATGTGTCGCCGGAGTGACGTCATTTTCATGTAATTTTTGGACGTCAAAATTCGGTCCATTGAAGGGGTTGTTTTGTGACGCCAGGCGACGTCTTTTTTCGACGTCTTCTGCACGTCTAATGTTGACGTCTGTCCACAAAAGTTCGTTTGTGGGAAGAAGGAAGGAGACGGGGTCGGCTTGCTGTGGATCGTGTGTTTTATTAGATAAGTCTTTTCCAAACAATAATCGCGCTCAGACAAAACAGCGGTTTCTTTAGGCTTCTCCTCATGAGACCACACACACACACACACACACACACACCTTGTTCTTGCTTTCCCTGGGAATCAAACCCGTGATCTTAGCATTACAAGCACCAACGCTCTACTGTTTGAGCTACAGCATCACACCTTTGTACGTGTGTCCAGTTATCACCTGATGCTGTAAATGAAAATGATCTTAAATAATTATTAATAATCTGTATTCATATGTATTAATCATGTTGATAATAACAATGTTGATATTTGTAAATAAAAAAATATTACAAATGTAATACCGTAATGTAATATGTAATTACAACCCCTTCAATGGACCGAATTTGGACGTCCAAAAATGACATGAAAATGACGTCACTCCGACGACACATTGCGCAGTGGGATAGTAGTCATGTCAATTTCCTGCACCTGTCATAGACGTCCAAATGACGTCCTAAAAAATGACCCAGTTCAAAGGTCCAATGTTGAATGTCAATATGTCCAAGTTGGGTCATGGTTGGATGTCCAAATAGTGGACCTAGTTTAGACGTCGAATAGATGTCCAGAATTGGTCATGGACCGACGGACCCAATATAGACATGATCTGCACGTCTATCCGACGTCCATTGTTTAGTCTCGACAATAACGCTTGTCCGGAACACGTGTGTTTTTTTTGTTGTTTTTTTGAAGGGACAAGTGAAAGAGAATTTTAAATATTTCAATTAATAATCTCATTTAATACAGTTTTATTTTTTCTATGTAAATTATTTAATTTGATTGTTAACAGCCTAGTGTCTTATTATTCTAACTGAATGTAGGCCCTATTGATCAAATTTAAGAATTTGAAATGAAAGATGGAGCCCAAGGTAAAAAAAAATTCTGATAAGAGTGTTTTCCAACAGAAATTTAATGAAACATTGACAATTTAAGTTTGAAGTTTAGGCTATCAAGGAAATGTAATTTTGCCAAAAGAGGAACTTTTATTTTAAATAAATGTTATTTTTAAATCAGCCTACTTCAGTGTGATGTGTTATAATCATGCTTAACTCTGAGAATCTGAATAATTGTGATTATCAGATGCAGATATCCAAATCAAAGAATATCATAGGTTCGAGCGGTTTGCGTGTGGATTATTATTTTTTTTACAGTGGATTCGGGTGACTCAAAATGCACCAGATTAATTAATTTATCTTTAAAATGTTCAATTTTTCTTTGCCTTGTAAAGTGCCACTCTCCTTTCTGCCCGCAGTTACAGGGGGGCTTGTACACATTTATGTTTCACAACTACAATATTTGTCTAATAATAAACAGATTGGATGATTTTGTTTATTTATTTGCTGTTTGTGATTCCATACATGTTGTACCACGTCACCATACTGTATGTTACTATTATGGTGGTGGGATGGACGTTGATTCATAGTGTCCCCCCCAATGTCAATGTCATTCCTACGCCCCTGGATCTACCTCATCAGAAATAGAAAGCCAAGTCCTCCATTTAGTGTCCAGTCTTTGTTTCAATTGTCCAAGATGTACAGACTTAACACAATTATGATATAAAAAAAGTCTCAATACAATAAAATACCAAATCCCCATAACCTTTCAGTAAGTTTGTTAGACTTGTATCATCAACTGATTCCCAATCTTTAAGAACCACCTTAAATTCAGGAAATGTCTGTCACGGATGTAGACAAGAGACGTAGATTCAAATGCAGAGTGATTTATTCGGATGCCAAACTGGAAAGGTACAAACTCCAACCCTAGGCATAAATGAGAGGCCACAAACTGGAACACGTAACAATACAACGAATCGGCACCAGACAGCAAACACAAGGCGATTAAATAGACCAACAAAGAAAAGAGGTAACAAGGCAAGCAGGTGGGGGAAATAAACCAATAACGAAATAACAAGATGGGCGGGGTTGACAATTAGACGAGAGCACATGGCACAAGAAACAACAAGACACTCATGTGCTCACACAGGACCAGACTGAACATAAACACATGACAAACCGGGCGTGTCACAGCCCTGTCACAAACTAGAATAAAGCCATTCAGAAGAACATTATTTATAAAAGAAGTCAACATCAGAGGAAAAGAGGCCTTAAGATTCCTAACTAATCCCTCCACAATTCTAACCGAAGTTAGCCCAACGTGATTAGCAAGTTCATGTTCAGTTCGCCATTGGCCTTTTGTTAAAGGTGCCCTAGAATTTGAAATTGAATTTATCTTGGCATAGTTAAATAACAAGAGTTCAGTACATGGACATGACATACAGTGAGTCTCAAACACCATTGTTTTCTCCTTCTTATTTAAATCTCGTTTTTGAAAAACACCCTTGAAAAATAGGCGAATCTCCACATAACACCGACTGTGACATCATGGCTTGCAAACGAGCGAAGCATGGCAGTTGCAGTGTTTGGATGTACAAATGAACACAAAGGTATTTTTTTAGTTCCTTCATCCGAGCCTCTGAAGAACCAGTGGGTTATGTGAATGTCTGATGTGTAATTGTTCAAGTTCAGACAGATAATCTTTCTCTCAAAGTCGTTCAATACTGTTTATGCATCAGTAAATCAAGCCAGTGACTAAACGATCAACTTCACGTCGTTTCTCTTAGTAGGATGAAAATAATCTTACTTAAACTGTGATTAAAATATATACAGATAGCGATCAAAGAACAATCCCTTTCCAATCGCCCAAGCTGTCAATCACACAGCGCGAGTTTATCTGGACACGTGCCAAAACTCATTATGAAATCAATGACGCTGTTACACTGCACAACGAAGCTCTTACTGTATGTACATCATGCTTGCATTGGTGAAATCATTAGTGAGAGTGCAGAAACTGCGTTGCAATGATAAGATCTTAATTCACTTGATCAACAGGCTTACACTGAAGTCTCACAGCAGCCAATCACAGCAGTGGGCGTTTACACTGAAGTCTCACAGCAGCCAATCACAGCAGTGGGCGTTTACACTGAAGTTTCACAGCAGCCAATCACAGCAGTTGGCGTTTACACTGAAGTCTCACAGCAGCCAATCACAGCAGTGGGCGTTTACACTGAAGTCTCACAGCAGCCAATCACAGCAGTGGGCGTTTACACTGAAGTCTCACAGCCAATCACAGCAGTGGGCGTTTACACTGAAGTCTCACAGCAGACACGCCCCTTCAAACAGAGTTTTCAAAAATCAGGCTAAAATCAGGCTAGGAAAAATGCCTTTTATTTCTAAATTATTAAAAAAAATTGATCTAAAAA
Organism: Rutilus rutilus; assembly: GCF_951802725.1. Classification (NCBI taxonomy): domain Eukaryota; kingdom Metazoa; phylum Chordata; class Actinopteri; order Cypriniformes; family Leuciscidae; genus Rutilus; species Rutilus rutilus. Next base: position 62,228,389 of record NC_140210.1, read on the forward strand.
ACATACTAACATTATAAGGGCACCCCAGGAAACATTCTACAATAATAAAATAATCCATGCAAGGGCACCTTTAAATCAATCAAGTCCATAACTTTCATAATGCCTGCATTAAAAAAGTTGGTGATTAAAGATGAGGACACATTAGATGGCATTTCAAACAGAGGATTCAAAAAAAGAGGTTCTGCAATACCATAATGCTCATCCTCTTTTCTTAGCAGTTTAAACCAATCCCATGATTTAATCACTGATACATAAAAACCAAAAGGCAAAAAATGCATCTTCTCCACAAAGGATTTCTGCAATAAGGATTTCTGCTTGTCAAGACCAATTCCTCCAAGACTCTTGAGTATATGCAGACCAATAACGACCCAAGGCACTTGATCTGACCAGTACAGGAGTTTTTGCAATGTATGCAATCTCATTGCCATAATCTTAGATTCTAGATGTATTAATCCCTGCCCTCCCTCTGCCACCGGGAGATACAGGACACCTGGAGGAAGCCAATGGCAACCATCCCCCAAAAAATTAATAAATGCTTTTTGAACACCAATAAGTAATTTTTTGGGAGGATCCAACGCAGTGCATTTGTGCCATAACACTGAAGCTGCCAAACTGTTAATAACCAAACATCTCCCTCTGTAAGAGAGTTGTGGAAGAATCCATCTCCACTTCTGAATTCTAAGAATCACCCGATCAAATAGCCATTCCCAGTTCTTTTCTGTGGGACTATAAGTCCCAAAATAAAGACCAAGGACTCTAAAGCCATCTCGAGCCCATCTACATTGCTGTGGCAGCTGGGGAGGTCCTCCACCCGGCCATTCTCCCAACAGCAAGGATGCACATTTCCCCCAGTTGATACATGCAGATGAAGCTTTACGAAAGCTATCTAAAGAAGAGATCAATCTTGAAACGTCTTCAGAGTCTTTTATAACTACTGTTATGTCATCTACGTAAGCTGTAAGTTTAACTGGATCTACACTGGGGAAAATGGGAATATTAACACCATGTAGTTGCCTCCTAAGCGAAACTAGGAGAGGCTTGATAGATATTGCATCCAGGAGACCTGAAAGAGGGCACCCTTGCCTTATTCCCCTGGTTACAGTAAAAGGCCTAGTTAGGGAACCATTAAATCTTAACATGCTGTAAATTTTATTGTATAACATTTTAATGTGAGAAACAAAATAAGGACCAAAACCAAAAGCTTCCAGGGTCTTAAATAAATATCAGTCCCTCCAGAAAAACGCGATTATGCGATTGCATGATTCAATGCATAATCAGCCAAAGTCCGCATATATATGCGGGGGACGCATTTTTTCAAATACGCCGCACTTTCGCCGCATAAACTGCAGATTTCCGCGCGCAAAATATGCGGGCTTGCATGATTTCATAATCCCCACATTTTCGTTGCAAAAAGTCACATACTGTATATCTTTAGCAGAAAGTTGAAAAATGTTGCGTTTACTTCACACAAGCGCAGCCATTTCCCCTGTGGAACGTTATAAAGTGACGTAATTACGTGACATCATTGAAAAGCTGCAAACCCCGCGATGCCGATGAAACCAATAATATCTCCAATATTATTTGGGCGCTCTCTCTCTCTGCTTGTTTTTTTATGCGCCCTGTGTCCACTGATCTAAATAATTAGTTGTTACAACGACTTATTTGTTCCCTCGTTTTAATAAATCGTGGACACGAACTAATTCCCTCCCTCATTTTGATTTAACGAATTACATGGCCACAATATAGTAAAACGAGGGAAATTAGTATAACCTGCTGAGGTATTATTAATTCGTGGCCACGAAACAATTTTCACCTGAATATTCACAAATTCACAAAAATATAGGTCTTTTTTTTATATATTTGTTGGGGGAATCACTTTTTTTTCTCTTTCATCAAACCGCAATTTTTGCAAGTTCCCGCAATTTTTGCAAGTTCCCGCAATTTCATCGCATAAAATTGCATAAATATCCCGCATATTCCATCGCATTTTTTAAGAAAACGTGCCGCATAATCAAGGATTTTTGCCCGCAACAATCACAAAAAAACTCCGCGTTTTTCTGGAGGGACTGAAATATTGGTGGTCCACCCTGTCAAACGCCTTTTCTTGGTCTAGTGAAAGAAAACCAATGTCCAAATTATGCATTTTTGCAACAGTAATAATATCTCTCAACAAAAAGAGATTGTCAAAAATCGACCTTTTAGAAACAAAAAAATGTTTGATCTTTGTGAATGACTGATGCCATACATTTTTTAAGTCTATTAGTCAATGCTTATGACAATAGGTCAGTGATACCGGACGCCAGTATTTTAGACACCAAGATCACCCTTTTTTGGGATTAGTGTTAAAATTGCCCTTCAACAACTTCAAGGAAGAGTTCCTTGCTCAATACATTCAAGAAAAACACCATATAGGTCTTGTCCAATTAAATGGGTTAGGGTTAGGCCTACTCTGCTGAAAGTCCATCTAACCCAGGTGATTTATTGAAAACAGGTTGAGAAAGTTCTCCAAATGATAAAGGACTGTCCAAGTCATCATGTTCCTCTTCAGATAGCTTAGATAAATTATATAAAAAGCTCCATCACATTCCTCGGAACAGTATAAATCCTCATAAAAGTAAAGAGCATATGCTTGAATTTCCTGTTGATCAGTTGTAACTCCACCACATGGCATCTTCTATTGATGAAAGATCTTCTGTTCTCTTGACTTTTTTTCAAGTCCAAAAAAAGAAAACTGTTGGAGCATCCATATCATTCAGCTGAGCAAACCTGGTCCTTAAAAGGGCTGTTTTTCCTCGTTCCTCCAATAAGTTCTTTAAAAGGATCTTATCTCTTGTGTAACAGTGTTGTCTCTGCGTTGTGTTGTGTTTAACTCATGATGGACACCAATTGACCAATAGAACAGCAGTGATCAGATTTGGGAATCACCCTCGTGCATATTCTATAATGGAGGTGAACATTAAACTTGATATTACAATACATATAACAGTGGCACGAACCCAAATCATATAACATACTTCTAAACACACGTATAACTCAGTATTAACCCATAAAATGGTTATACAATTAATACAACATATTTTACCCATGGAGCACTCACTCACCGCAGCCATTCACTCTCTCGGCTGGCGCGAATCTAAAGTACCCTACCGGAACCAGTTCATCATACTACCGGATCTGGGCGGAGAGTGTAATTAAAGGGGCCATACATGAAAATAAATGTAGCAAGTGGAAGCACATATTTGACCCGTTACACTTGCAACAGAGTCAATAAAAGATGAATTATTGTGGGTTGAGTCACTGCTTTGCCCAAGAATATCTTTTTCAAGAGACTTCATTTTTTCTTTAAGGGCTCTAGTACTATGTGCAGTGTACTGTTGGCAAAAAGTCTTAATTTGAGTTTTACTGATGTCCCACCATTGACTCAATGTCAACTGAGTTGAAAACTGCATCTCTCCTCTGTCCAAGTTTTCCAGAAAAGATTAAAAGAGTGAATAAAGGTGCAGTCCTGCAATAATCTATTATTAAAGTGCCAATGTTATTTAGAGAATCTAGGAAATGAGACAGAAACTTTAATAGATACATAGTGATGATCTGATAAAAAAGATGGCAAAATTGAGCTATTAAAGAACCAATATTTGGAGCATACACATTAAAAAAGGAAAAGTGTGTATCACCCAAGGCAATATCAGCTCTCAAAATCCGACCAGGCACGACCTCAACCATATCTGGCTGACTACTAACAGATGGAGAAAAGAGAATGGCAACACCTGCACTGAGGTTTGTTCCATGACTTCACAAAACATTGCCTTTCCAATCACCAGTCCACTGTGTCTGATTCTGCTGATCTGAATGCGTTTCCTGTAACATCTGACTGTGTGTGGTTTCACACAGTATCTGCTTTCTTTAAGTGCAAATAATCAAATAAAGCCACTCTCTTTTCTATACCCCGACAACCGTTAATATTAAAAGTTCCAATGTTTAAGGTTGTCATGAGGAAAGGAAAGAAAAAACAGCCCAAAATATCACCCTGTTAATAAACATGGCTCTATAAGTATTTCTTGTAATAGATTTTCAGTCTGTTTCTTGAGTCTATATTGTTTGGGCTGATCAAGCTCCTCCAATGAAGCTTTTCTCATAGCCATAACACAAGAATCAACAAAAAGTTGCACATCAGAGAAATACTTCTCTTATCTTGGTCTTCGCTGATTGAAAGTACTATCAAGGAAATCGTTAATTTGTTGCACTGTATAATAAGGTGGCTTCATTTGAAGGCTGCATTGTTTTTCTGCATAACTTCCTTGTGAACTAACATCAGTGAGATAATCTACAATATCAGATTCCTCACTATCAGAATCAATATTTACAGACTGAGTCTCACCTCTCCCGGTGAGCTGTTCCTCGTCACTCAGTGACAGGCCAACAGATGCTCGCGAGTCCCGCGACTCTCCGGCATCCACAAGCTCATCCGGCTCCCGCGGGCGCTCTGGGTCACTGGTTTCTGCAGTGGCGATCTCGACTGTTAGCTGCATGCTCTTTCGGATTTTCTTCGTCTTTAGACAAGGAATCCGATTCAGCCAGATCAGTTTTGTTACCTACATCCTGATTAACATTTTCCGAAGTAGAAGCCACTTGCTCCAGAGGTATATTAGGTTCTCATTTTGTTCAGTCACCTTATTAGATGGGCATTTTTGTTTTATGTGACCAAAAATCCCACAAGAGAAACATTTCATTGAATCCGTGCTGATCATTTTTTTTTAATCTTTACCTGACAAAGTCAATTTCACAGAAACATCAAAATGTTTAAATTCGGCATTCAAAATCATAAAAGTTTGTCGTCTGAAAGACATTACTGTCACAATTATGTTCTGTCATAACAGAGTATTTATACTCCCTGTTCTGTTCTATCCCTGGTCGGTTATTGTTTGTGTGAACGTGATGTTACTCCTGAGTTTACTATTAAATACCTTGTTTGTCTGAATATCCTTCGTCGTGCACTTTCTACAGCCCAGAAACATAACAGAATAACCGACCCTCATAATGAGCAAATTCAACTTGATGGACTTACCCACGCTGCAGCTTCTCCTCCGCCCGGAAAGCAGGCCCTACTTGAGTTTCCTGACCTGGTTGATCCAGAATGGCGACCTCTCCCTCACAGCCAGCGAGCCCGAGGCGCCCACTGAGGTCGTTCATGAACCAGCCCCGAAGTCGACGCAGGCGGGTCTGTCCATCGCAGAGCCAGGAGCGGACTACAACCTAATAGACCTGTGGTCCGCGGATCCACCCAATTCCCCACCCTCACATCATCTTCTTCGCCGGTCCCGTCCGGAAGTCTTCCGTCTTCATCCCTGCCTGTCATCCTTATCCCGTCTCCAGCGCTGGTCACGACCAGTCCCCTGGATTCGTCGGCACCACTGGTGTCATGTAGCTCCTCTGCTCTGCCACCGCTGCTCACTTCGTGCGGCTCATCCTCCGCGCCTCGGGCTCCCCTGCCACCAGCTCGACTAGAGGGCGAGTTCCCGGCTGCACCTCGGCCCTCCAGGCGCACACCACCACCACGTCCTGTCAGCCTGTCGCCTTCACCTCGACCCACCACTCCTTCATCGCCTCCGCGGTCCGTCTGCCCGGAAGCTCCGCTGGGCTCGATCGCCGCTCCAGGTCGGCCTTCGGCGGTCGACGTCCAGCTACAGCCACGGACTTCTGGGATTCGGGCTGCACCCTCACCCTGCACCCCTTCGGCACCACTGGACTCCTCCCTTCCTCTGACCTCCCCGTCGGCCTCCCTCACCACATCGTCACCCCGGTCATCCGTCCCCACGTCACCGCCTCAGTCCCGCAGATCAGCGGCTCAGCTCCTGTCTTCCCGGTCTACGGTGTCGCCATGGTCCGTCGGCCACTCAGCTCCGCGGGATCCTCAGCCACCCACGGTTCCGCCGCCTTTGATCGGCTTCTGGGCGTCGTCCTGTCTGTCAGCTCAGACACCACCCTGGCTCCTCCCCCCGTCTGCGCCACCATGGTGTCCATGGCCAACGTCCCCAGGTTCCAGTCCGTCCCCAGCTCCACGCCTTCCGCCGAAGCCACCGCCCTTTTTCCTTTTCTTGTTGTTGTCATCACGGCGCGAGGGGGGCGTAATATCACAATTATGTTCTGTCTTGTCTCCACCTGTTCTCGTTAGTCTCTATGGTTTCCAATCAGTTCAGTCTTGTCAGCTGTTCCTTGTTTAGTCTGCTTGTGTATTTATACTCCCTGTTCTGTTCTATCCCTGGTCGGTTATTGTTTGTGTGAACATGATGTTACTCCTGAGTTTACTATTAAATACCTTGTTTTTCTGAATATCCTTCGTCGCGCGCTTTCTACAGCCCAGAAACGTAACAATCACATGTTTCAAATTTGGATTTTTAACACAGAGGGGGATCATTTTAATCTGCATTACTATTTTGGCATAGCGGCCAAGTAAATGCTCAAGTGAATCATTAGAAATAAAAGGCGGCACATTGGAAAGAGTTACCTTTTTAGAAGGGCTCGACAGCGGTAAAACAGGCAGAAAAAAAAAATCACCAACAGATAAGCCAACTTCTACTAAATGATGAACCATAGACTCTTCTTTTACAAACACAACGACAGCTTTATTCATTCTAGATGCTGACAGAATGTTCCGAGCACCTATTTCACTACTAACAGCAGTCAAGCAGTCTTCGACCGTGATCGAGTCATCTGGTATACAATTACAGCCGTTCCGGCCTGTTAAGATAGCAAACCCGTCAGAGTCTGCCGACATTCCACAACCCCTAACAGCTAACTACAAACTAAACTAAACTAAATTATTAAAGAAATGGGAAAAAGGGGAAAAAAGGGAAAAAAACTCATTCAAACATGCCGCCATTAGCTCAAACACTCACACGCTCCTCCCAGTCACTGGGACACATGCGCTCAGACAGAGAGAGCGAGAGAGAGAGAGAGAGGAGGGGGGGGGGGGGGGAGAGAGAGAGAGAGAGAGAGAGAGAGAGAGAGAGAGAGAGAGGGGAGACCACAGCATGACAGATAGTGTGTGTGACGGTTATCATGACAGTTAGTGTGTGTGACGGTGGTGATCATGACAGATAGTGTGTGTGACGGTGGTCGTGACAGATAGTGTGTGTGACGGTTATCATGACAGTTAGTGTGTGTGACGGTGGTGATCATGACAGATAGTGTGTGTGACGGTGGTCGTGACAGATAGTGTGTGTGACGGTGGTCGTGACAGATAGTGTGTGTGACGGTGGTCGTGACAGATAGTGTGTGTGACGGTGGTCATGACAGATAGTGTGTGTGACAGTGATCGTGACAGATAGTGTGTGTGATGGTGATACCTGTCCAGAGCAGTGGTGTGCAGGACTGCAGATCTACTGTGCAACTGTACATTTCACCCGTTGAGTTTCCTTTTAATGGGGCTCCAACGATGATCCTGCCAAAAACACCCTCACAATCAATCAGACCCTCAGAAAACACATGTAGAACACCATAGCAACGAGTGTATGTGTGCGTGTGTGTGTGTGTGTGTGTGTGTGTGTGTTTCACTCACTGTTTCCTGTTTTCAAACTCCGACTGATAAACGCTGTAACCAAAGAAATCTTCTGCCGTGCCGTTAAATCTCAGGGGATGTTCAGTGTCGATATTGAAGGCCTCTGAAAGAGATGCTGGAGAAGCGAGAGAGACTGTTAAGTGCTCTGGGAGACATCAGGAGAGCTTTGTGAGACTTAAGAATCAGTCTTTATTAAGGCAACAAAAAAACAAAAAAATTGAATAGGTTAAAAAACATAAACCGATATCAGCATATTTTCCCAGTTGATTGATTACATTAAGAATTGCAATGTTTTTGTATTACAAGTTTTCTAAAATGTTATCTAATTAATAATCCCCGTCAAACGGATTTGCTTGATCACGCTTTCTCATCTCCACCTATAGCTGGTGTGTGGTGAGCGAGAGTACTGTGTATGTTGTACTGTGACTGCCGTCATCTAAGTGGATGCTGCACACTTGTAATGATTTGGTTGTGGTGGTAAGACAGCATTCAGCAGAGTAAGAATCCAAACGCAGTTTATTAACAAATATAATCCAAGGTCATAGTCCATACCAGGCAGAGGGTCAAGCACATGTAATCAGTCCGAACACAAATACGATCCACTGAGTCCGGGAATAATAGAGTCTATGGAAACAGTGAGGGACTAGGCTGCCATCTGTTGGTACATCATGGCACCTGCAGCTGACAGATGTAAGGAAAAGACTCATGGACTCAAACAGGTGCAGAAACAGACTCAGGAATAGATCTGCAGACTAGGACTGGTTCAGGAAGAAACTCAGGAACAGACTCATGGACTTGAATAGGCCCAGGAACAGACTCAGGAACAGATCTGCAGACTAGGAAAGGCTCAGGAACAGACTTATATACTGGAACATGCTCTGAATTATGTGCAGCTGTCTTATTCAAAGCCATTTCGACGAATGTCGACCAAATACACCACAGCACCACTGCCATCACTGAAAGCACAGAGGAAGACGGGATGAACTCTGGGATCAGAGAAGCGTCAGCAGAAATATTCGATGATAGATGCTTTGATAAGCCACCTTTTCTGACCGTTCTCAGAAGTAGATCTGCCAACTTATATTAAGCTCCAATGTGGATAGGAAGTCTTGGCATCATCAATCACTGCTTCAACAACACCGGGAATACAGTGATGGTGTCTGTGATGGCTGAAGACTGAAAGGTTTCTTATTTCACTACTGGAGGCTTTGGGTTAAGACTCAGGCAAGGTTGTGCTGGCGGTTGGCGGCTCTGACGTGACTATACTGGGACTGGCGGCTCTGACGTGACTATACTGGGACTGGCGGCTCTGATGTGACAGCTCTGGCTAACGTTGTAAGCACTGGGGTTTTGACCATTAGAGTGGGCACGGATGGAAAGTGCCGGCCAAGCTTCGCATATGCTTCGCTTAAAAAAAATGTTTAAGCGAAGCGTTACCACCTGCCACTCCCACGTTAAACTGGGACCCGCTCAACAACTACGCATAGTCCAGAAATGAACGAACTTCGAGGTGCATCATGAATTAGCTTATCTTTGAGAGGAGGGTTAAGCCCGTGACAGAAAAAGTCAATGAGAGCATAGTCCGGTAGATCAGAAGCATTTGTAATGTCATACGCATACAGGCTAGTTCAACTGCTGGATTCAGTATGATGAAGTCTTCTGTAATGATTTGGTTGTGGTGGTAAGACAGCATTCAGTAGAGAGATTGAGAATCCAAACACAGTTTATTAACAAATATAATCCAAGGTCATAGTCCATACCAGGCAGAGGGTCAAGCACATGTAATCAGTCCGAACACAGATACGATCCACTGAGGCAGACTGGAACAAGGAATCCAAAACTCAGAAACAGATAAATATAAAGAAACCGGACCTACTCAAATTACTGACAGAGAGTGTGAACCAAAACAAACAATCAAACAACAAACAAGACTTCATACTGAATGATAGTGACGTGACATTTGAACCGAGGCGTCGGAGCTTGTGTCAAGAAAAAATGGGCGTGAAAAAATGTTAACGTGAAAATCATGTGACTAATGACAAACGAGGCCTCGGTTGGTGTGGATACGGCATGGGTTCGGTCTGAGTGTCGCTTCCGGATGCAGGGGGTTTGAAACTCGCGCCACCTTGTGAGTGTTGCAGGAGTAGTAGAAGCAGTTGTAGTAGTGTCAGAGTCAGAGAGTCAGATAACCATCATTGTCATTGTCATTATTGTGTCATATATGTGTTAGGGCTGTATATCATTACATTATATCGGGTTAGAATAGTTATAGTATATAGTTATTATTAATTATAGTAGCTATATTATAGTCTTGTTATATTAATTAGATAAGATTATTTGGATTGCCTTGGATTTTTGGATCTGGACTGGATTGCTTTTTGTAACCTCTTCCTTTTTCCTGGTAATGGAGCAGCAAGAAAGAGGAGATCCTCCCCTGTCTGGGCTCAACAGAAGCATCAGTGTCCTCATTTACACCAGCTGGCACTGGCATTTTTATGTTCCGCTGCATCCTCTGTTCCTTGTGAAAGGATCTTTTTTCTTCCGAGGCTGGAGAGGTTTTGTCCAAGAAGAGGAATCGTCTAAACCCCAACACACTTGAAAAAAGTCTGTTTCTCAACAAAAATCTGTTGTAATCCTTCCTTCACCCACCCCAAATTGGGTTGGGTATATGGACATCATAAGTCTGCTCAGGTCATTGGTTCAGAATGAATTCATTTGTCTGCTAATTCTTTGCACAATAACTAGGTGTCACTAGTGAGCAATGCTGAATGGAGCTTCGAGTAATGAACCTTTAGGTGAAGCAATGGGCTGCAAGGTCTCAGTGGCTCAGGAAGACTCATTTTGCCATCACTACTGAATGAAGGCAAAAGGAATTTAAATAGACAGGGTGATAATCAAATGAAACAAGACACAGCTGAAACAGATAAACTAATAATGAGCAGGGGATTCTGGAAAATAAACAGTCCGGGAATTACAGAGTCTATTGAAACATTGATAGACTAGGCTGCCATCTGTTGGTACATTATGGCACCTGCAGCTGACAGATGTAACAACACTGGTGGTGGTGGTTGAGGAGAGACCCCTGACATGATTGTACAGCGCTTTGGGTGTACGACAGTACATAGCAAGCACGCTATATAAATATCTATTCATTTATTCAAATATGCATTCATTTCCAAAACAGAAATCTGAAAATTGGATAAAGCGAAGATTCAAATTCTTGTTTGATTTGGTTGACATATTAAAGGTTGGTTTTTGGAGTTCTCTTTTTATCAATCCATAAATAAGAAAATCTATACATTTAACAGTATTTTACTGTAAAATTACACAAAATGATGTCAAGGCAGACTTCCGGTTATGGCGGCAAGGTGAGCAGACGCGTTTTCCTCGTGCTCAATTGCTTTTCAATAAATCCTGCATAATATTCCAGAGAGAGGTCATATAAAGAGACAAAATTGTAAGCATAAGAGTAAATCACTTCAAACATGGCAAAAAAGAGAAGAAAGAAATGGAGAGCTGTGAGGATGCAGGCCAGGAGCTAGCTGAAGGGGAGACATGCTCACCGGAGCAGGCACACGCTGATGTTTCCGCGGACGCCGAACAAGTCATAAACATGGAAAATCCATCAACAAAGGACCTCATGCTTGCCATAACCTCATTCAAACAAGACTTTAACACAAAAATTTATGGTGTACTGACGGAAATAAGAATTGTCCAAACGGATGTGAAAGACTGTAGTGGGCGTATCATGGAGGCCGAAATGCGGATATCTACGGCAGAAGACGAGATACAAACCCTGAAAGAAAGTATCGAAAAACTTGAGAGCAAGACAAAAAACCTCAATAACAAAGTCGAAGACTTAGAAGGGAGGAGTAGACGTAATAACCTGCGTGTACTGGGCATACCCGAGAAAGTAGAAGGCAATGATACCTGCTCCTTTATGGAAAAATGGATAGCGGATACTCTGAAGATAACGCCGCCGGTTTTGGAGAGAGCGCACCGGATAACAGCGAGCCAAAGTTCCACTACGTATCCGAGAACTATCATCATCAAGTGTTTAAACTACAAGGACAGAGAAAACATCTTGAAAGCTGCGCGGATACAGAAAGAGGTGATGTACCAAAACAACAAAATAAGATTTCTTCCTGACCTGCCAACGGAGGTGTATAAGCAACAGAGGAGCTACGACGGCGTGAGGAAGCGGTTACGGGAACTCGGTCTGGACAAGCACCGGGTAATATACCCCGCACGGCTCCTGTTGACCAACGATGACCGCACTGTCGTCTTCAATACACCAGCGGACGTGAACGAGTACATCAAGAAACTGGAGCCAGTGACTGAGGATGACTAAATTAAGTGTGACTTGATGAGAACTCTTATTGAACTTAAAATCTCTTTAGATGTGGCTGCTGGAAACTAAGAGGTATGTAGGGCCTAATTCTGCTGGAAACGTGACATCGTACTACTTACAGACTTGATTCTCTTAAAATACTAATATAAAGTATTAATAAGCCCTGTTTAAAGATATATTTTATTTAGTTTTTTTCTTTTGGTTTCTTCTTAAAGTGCAATTAGGTGCTTCTTACTTGAGTGCTGAAAAGTACGTGCATGTAGTATGACACACATTTTATTTTCAGTTGATAGATAAACTATCTTATCTGGATTATTTTTGCTACATAGACAAGCAATTGAGCTGAGTTTTGGTTTACAGGAGAATAGTTCCTCAGTATAGTGTGGACCTATTCCCGATATTGGAGGGAAGTTATTTAGGCGTTTGGGGGAGCCTGTATGTTCTAGTGAGTCAGGCCTGGGTTCTGGGTGGGTCGCTCTCTTCCTTTTCTTTTTGGGTTTTATTTCAAATGGTACCCTTTATAGGTTTTTATTGCTATTCTTGCACAAAGGTAATTTACCTCTCTTTATGGTAATTATGACATTATAACAAATGACAGACATTTTGGTTGAATGTGTATCTTGGAATTGTAGAGGCCTACGTAAACTTACTAAAATAAAACAAGTAATGGGTAGAATAAAACAGCTAAGAGCCAAAATTGTGTTCCTGCAGGAAACACAAATGTTAGATCATGAGATAATCAAAATTAACCCATTTGTGCCCAAATTTTTCTGAATGGTTTCATGCATATAATCCTGTTAATAGTGTCCTATGTGAACATGTTCTGCATTTATTTTCCACAGGTTTTTTTTTTATTTCTTGAAAATCATATTTGAATGTGCGGCAACTATAGTTGCCGGTGGGCAAATATGTTGTACGCACCCCTTCAATGTAAAATATGAATAGGAGGAGAACATTTGGCATTTATCTCAAAATAACTGCTTTCAACAGATCAATCTTTATTCATAAACAAATTTATTATGTATAAAAGTCGAAAAACATTTGATGCAGACCCCCAAAAAAACTGCATCTAGCTCAGGCCATGTCCACACTAATACGTTTTCGTTTGAAAACGCATCTTTTTCTCTCCGTTTTGGCCTTCCGTCCACACTGAGACGGCGTTTTTATTAAGGAAAACGAAGCTTTTTGAAAACGCACTCCAAAGCGTATACATTTGAAAACGCCGTTTTTGCGTTGTAGTGTGGACTGTGAAACCGGAGAGATTTAAAAACGATGACGTAATTTTAGTCATGTGACGCATATTGTACCAATAGGTATTCACGTTTATACCAGTATTGTGCCTGTTATGTGCTATTCACTTTCACACTATTGCTAAAAATATTCTACATTGCACACTCTTCATATCACAGTCCTGCAAAGATGACAGAATTTACTCACATTTGCTGTCCTGCGGTAATACATGAGAACAGTCGCGTTTTAGACCAAACATATGGTGTCTGCGTGCGACCTGGACGCATCAGTGAATGGTGAGATATTTTACTAAATAAAATTATCCTGTCAGAAGAATTGCGCGATAACTTTATTATTTATTTTTCCATCTGAATCATATCAGTGAGCGTTTGTGGGGTTTTACACATGCGCAATAAAGGTGAATTTCGCGTTTTCAGGCGTTTTTCAAAAGTTTCTCATCCACACTGAAACGTCCGAAAACGCTTGAAAACGCTAGTGTGGACGGAGAGCGTTTATAAACGAAAACGCCGTTTTCAAATGTATCCGGATTAATGTAGACGTAGCCTTATAATCTCTTAAATATGAAAACACAACAAACAACAAATCCATTTGCCTTAACCATTGTGCGCTGTTCAGGGTCTTTTTGACCCACATTTCTGACTTTCATTCATGGGGATAACATGGATAATTTGACTTGGTTAAGTGTTTTAAAAAGATTTTTGCCAATCTTTTGGAAAATGCAGTTCTAAAAGTAACAATTTATCACTTTAACCAGTAGATGGCTGCAGAGCACCACTATTTGCTATTTGCTTTTTGACTAACTGAAAGACATCTTTTCACAAGTTTTTCCAGTTGTACTCATATCTACATAATGAAATCACAATTATAATAATAAAAGTTACTTTTTGTACTGAAACAAATCTGTTTTTCAGTAATGTTATATATTATGATTAGAATCAAATGAATTTGATCAATGGACAAAATTCATTCTCAAAATCAGAAACAACACAGAACACACAGACAGAAATGAAGTGGCACACTTTAAATTTGTAGAATTATATGAAAAACAGATGTTTGAAATAAATGATAAACTCTAAAAACTCCAACTTTTCTCTTTGTAACATCCTGATCAGGTTTGATTCTAATCATAATGGAACATTATTGAAAAACTGATTTATTTTTCAGTACAAAAACTGCCAAACTTTGACAAAAAGTAATTTTTATTGTTATAATTGTGATTTCATTATATGTAGATATGAATCTAACTGGAAAAACTTGTGAAAATATGTCTTTTAGTTTGAAACTTTTACTACTTTTAGAGCTCTGCAGCCATCTACTGGTTAAAGTGATTTTTTTTTTTTTTTTTTTACTTTTAAAACTGCATTTTCCAAGATTTGTCCAAAAATCTTACACTAAACCATGTCAAATTATCCATGTTATCCCCATGAATGAAAGTTAGATTTTATTTTAGTTCTTTTCTTTTTTTGAACATTTTGTGGAGTAAAAATGTCCAAATGTAGAGTAAAAACATTAATAAACTGAGTAAAATTACATTTGTTTAAAATATATATGTTGTTACAAAATAACATTTTGTTGCCTGGGGTCTCTCAGACCCCAAACAGCCTGACTGTAAACCGCAAACGAACAGCGCACAAGGGTTAAAGTTGTGGAACATAGTGCAGCCATAACAGGGCATTGTGTATCAAAAAGTTAAATGAAAATAAATAAATACAAATAAATAGAATGAAGAAAAAAATATATCTATATAGAGATGTCATTTAAAGGGTTAAGTTATGTTTATGCACTAAACAAGACCAATAAACTTGATTTATTAACCTATTAACACAGTATACCCCATTTTCCCATTATATATGTACTTACAAGGCATTTGCCCACCGGCAACTATAGTTGCCGCTTGGACTTTTGACTAAGTATACAAAAAACTATAGATCTCTTGTAAGATTTGTTTTGTTTGGCTGATTCTAGAGACCTTCATGATTATGTAGATATATATATGTCAACAAAAAATACTTATTAGTAACATGAAAATGACCTTTCTTTGGGAGGGTTTGCCTTCGCCCTGCTTCCTGGAAATAGGGGTAGGAAGTTGACAGCCTCATGTGACAGGGAGGAAGTGAATACCTTTTTTTTTTTCTTGAAATCCTTTATTTGGTTGTTTGCTTGCATTTCATTGAGAAATAAAACATAGACAACATCTAGAAAAATATTTACAAAAAGAAAATGACAACTATGTACTGCGGCAACTATAGTTGCCGGTGGGCTTAAATGGGTAGATGGCCAGGTCAGGTACTGTCTTCAGCTTACTATTCGAATTCCAGAGGAGTTATAACTATGATACATAAGTCTATTCCTTTGCGCATTGATAAAATAACTAAAGACCCCAAAGGTAGATTTTTGATTGTACAGGGAAACATTCTATCAACTCGGATTAATCTGGTTAATGTATATGGACCTAACGATGATAACGCAGATTTTTATAATGATTTATTTTTGAGAATCTCCACAATGCCCGGAAAACACATTGTGGCAGGTGATTTCAATTGTGTTTTGCAGCCCAGTAAGGACCGGTCATCTGGTATTGATAACACCCATGTAAGGTCTAGAAAAGCTTTACAACATTTTATAAAGGAACTTAACCTGGTGGATATATGGAGGGCTCAAAACCCAATAAAGAGGGAATATTCATGTTGGTCGAGTACTTCTAAAGGATGCTCAAGAATAGATTACTTTCTGATATCAGCTCAACTAATTTCATGTATCAGAAATTGTCAATATAGTAGTATTCTTATTTCAGACCATGCTCTTGTATCTTTGACATACGTTGAACCAAAGTTTACTCATAATCGTACGAAATGGAGATTTCAAATACACTGGATGCAAGACAAAATATTTCTTGAGTTCTTAGGGGAACAAATTGATTACTATTTTGAACATAACACCACCCAAACATCAGCTATAATCAGATGGGAAGCCTTTAAGGCCTTTATACGAGGACAAATTATAAGCTATACGAGTAGGAAGACAAAAGAGAAACAGGAGAAATTTTAAACACTTGAAACTAAAATTCGCTTACTCGAGGAAAAAAGTTTACAAGCAGGCCAAAATACTGATGTTTTAAAAGAATTGCTATTGTTAAGAACCCAATATAATGAAAAAACACATGAAAAAGCAGCGGCCAATTTATTGAGATTAAAGCAGCAATTTTACGATCAGGGAGAAAAACCAGGCAGACTTCTTGCTTGGCGTATAAAACAACAGGAATCAAAAAGAGCAATTACTAGTTTTGAAGATGAAAATGGAAATATGACTGTAGATCCGATGGAAATTAATAAAGCGTTTAGAAATTTCTATGAAAAGCTATATTGCTCTGAATATAAGGCCACGACTGATGCCCACTCCGCGTTTTTTGATAACCTCAACATTCCTAAAATATCTGAGGAACTTAAAATTAAATTAGATGGTGAGATTACGGCAGATGAAATTATGGAGGCTATAAATACATTAAAAGGTGGTAAAACAGCAGGACCTGATGGCCTGCCCATCGACCTATATAAATATTTCAGTGATAAAATGGTTAAGCCACTCCATGATATGTATTATGTATATATAATGTTATAATAGTGTCTGTCTTCCTAATTCTATGAGAGAGGCTTTGATCATTCTTTTACCAAAACCAGGAAAACCGAATACAAAGTGTGGAAATATGCAACCTATTAGCCTACTAAAACACAGATACCAAAATAATATGTCAAATCTTGGCAAAAAGGCTAGAGACTGTGCTTCCGGGCATTGTGGGTGATGATCAAAACGGGTTCATTAAGAACAGACAGGGATTTCATAACGTAAGACGTGTTTTAAATATTTTGCATAGCCAAAAAGAGGAAAAGGATCCTGCTCTTCTCTCGCTCGACGCGGAGAAGGCTTTCGATAGGATCGAATGGGCTTATCTCTTTGACGTTATCATAAAATTCGGATTTGGAAACTCCTTTTTACATTGGATCAAATGATTACATTCCACCCCAGTGGCTGAAGTTTTAACCAATGAGATGATTTCTGAGCCTTTTAATATTACAAGAGGTTGCCCTCAAGGCTCACCATTGTCCCCACTTTTATTCAATTTTGGCTATAGAACCGCTAGCAATAGCCGTAAGAACTAACAACCACATACAAGGCATTACAATGGGTGGCAAGGAACATAAAATAGCTTTATTCGCTGACGATGTAGTGTTATTCCTAAAACAATTAAACGCCTCTCTACCAGCACTTTTAGATCTGGTCAATCAATTCGGAAGTATATCTGGATATAAAGTGAACACATCAAAGTCATCGTTAATGCTGCTTAATAAAGATAGCTGTCCAAATACATCACATTTATTTACCTTGAAAATATCAACCAGCTTTACATATTTGGGTATCAAAATTGTTCCCCAATTAGAAAATATAATTTTTACAAATTATAATGTTATAATGGAATCAACATCTAAAGATCTAGAGAGATGGTTATCTTTACCAATGTCATTGATAGGAAGGATAAATATATTGAAGATGAATATTTTGCCTAAATTCATGTATTTATTCCAAAATATCCCCCTTGGCGCCACCAGCTGGAGTGTTCTCGGAGATTAACTCATTATTCAGGACATTTATTTGGAACAAGAAATGCCCTCGAGTTCGTCTTTCTCTTCTTTCTCTTCCTTTTGACACTGGAGGGTTAAAATGTCCCAACCTGTACTGGCACTATTTAGCTGCACAATTAGGAACAATAATGTATTATTTTTCCTCTGGAAGTAAACCATCCTGGGTGGATATGGAGTCATGTGGTTTTGCGTTGCCTTTAAACTTGTATATATATTCAGATAAGTTTAAGCAACTGAAAACAGTCACCACGCACCCCATAGATTGTAATATGATTAGAGTATGGTATGAAGTTAGAGAGTACATGAAAATAGCTGACTCTTTATCCCAGTATAGTCCCATTTGGGGCAACACATTATTCACACCAGGCACGAAGGACTCGGGATTCCGGTTGTGGGTTGAAAAAGGATTAAGCTAAATTAGTGATCTTTTTGAGGAGGGAACGTTGATGTCGTTTGAGCAGATATCTACTAAGTATAATATTCCAAGAAAACATTTCTTTAAATACTTACAGATGAGGAGTTTTGTTCTTTCTATGCAGAACCAATCATTAAACTTGCCAGTACTTTCTTCTTTGGAGGAATTAATTACTAAGAAATGCAATAATAAAGGATTAATATAAGTTTTTTACAGCTGGCTTGTATCAGGGTCTACTGAATCAACAACCCCGAAACTTGAATTATGGAAGGTGGGATTGAATGAGGATATATCTGAGGATGAATGGAGACAAGTCTGTAAAAACTCTCAGAAACAGTTAGGTAGTGTTAGCTTAAAACTACTTCAATATAACTGGTTGATGCAGACTTACATAACTCCTGTCAAACTAAATAGGTTTAATAAAAATATTCCTGATACATGCTTTAAATGCAGAGAGGCTCAGGGATCATTTGTGCATTGTGTTTGGGAATGCAACATTATTAGAGACTTTTGGGTGGAAGTGATTAATATTACAAAGATAATTGTACCCCTGAATATTCCTCTAGATGCAAAAATGATTTTGCTACATTTATATCCAAAGAACTTTAAACTAAATCTTCAGCAGCGTAAATTTATAGATTATGCTATATTACAAGCTAAAAGAATGATAGCTCTTAGCTGGAAAAGGCCTGATCCACCAGTTATTGGAGCTTGGATTAATGCCATGGCACAGTGTATGGCCATGGAAAAAATAACATATTTTATTAAAAACAAAATGGATGTATATGAAGAAATATGGAAGCCGTTTAATTACAACATTAACAACAATAATATTGGTCATTTATTACAGGAGGTGTAACTATGTATAGTGTTTGTTTTTGTCTTTTTGTTTCGGTTTGTTTTGCTGGAAAATGTAAAGTACAGTAATGTATATTTGGTTTTTGGGTACCTTGCAATATTTGTTTTGCATTTAGATTGTCTCTTGTCTGAGACTTTTGTGTATTTCTATATGGGAGAAGAGAGTGATGTTCTCTTGTTGGGGTGGGAAATAACTGTGACGAAATGGAAATGTGTTTCTCTGTTACCTGTCTTGCATAATCAAAAACAATAAACACATTGTAAAAAAAAAAAAAAAATTACACAAAATGTCCCATGAGATCTATTAGTCTTTCACCGTTAACCAATTAACATGTTTTTTTCTGTTTCTGTTTTTTACAGTCTTTTATTATTAAAATTATGATTATTTTTTTTCCATTAAAATATGGTATTACAAACCAGTTTGTCACATTAGTGTACAAAAGTTGTTATTGAGAATTAACATAGGTTTAGATGATTTATTGAAAATAATAACGTTTGATGCCACCATTATGGTGATCAGTGTTTGTTTTAGTTGGGTTCTTGACCTTTGATTTTCTAATATTATATTTTCTCTGGCTGATTTAACTGTGTGTTTATAAAACCAGGGAGAAGGTTTTCCCTCTTTTCGACCTCGCTTTTAAATCACTTATGAATGCCCATGGGGCCGTGCGCATTTTACTTTTGCTTTCGAAATAAACTAAAAGGAAACACAATTATATTTTACTTTGTTTTCTCAGTATTTTCTAAATGATAATGCAGTTTCTGAATGTCTGAGACTCTTACCCCACATGAGCAGAATCCAGCTGAGCGTCTTCATCGCTGCTTGTCTGTGGCACACATCTTCCTGTTCATGTCTTCATGACACACTCAGTTCCTCATTAACTCAGTGTTTCTCATAGGTGTGTTTCACACATTTAACAACAGCTCTGTACATGCGTTAACTCATGGTGTTTGCATTTATACACTTCACTGAGAAACATGCATCCAGCTAACAGGGAATGCTCTCCTAACTCCGGCTAACGTTCTCTCAAAGTCAGGAAAACACATTCTTCCAGTAGAATCTGTTCTTCAATACTGTTCTCAACATCGTAGCGGAAAAACATTATTACAAACACTGTTTGTGGAAGGCTGACGTACAGATGTACAGAATGGGTAAATGACGCCGCGACGGGACAGCTAACCCTTGGACGGGACACATCCGGGTCCCTGAACGGGAACACTGGCAGGAACCGGACCAGACTGTAGAAAACATATTGAAATTAAAATGTTTATTAAAATGGGATTGACCTTCTGAGTTTCTAGTTTCTTTTTGTATGTATAAATATTATACTCTGAACATGCTCTGAATTATGTGCAGCTGTCTTATTCAAAGCCATTTCGACGAATGTCGACCAAATACACCACAGCACCACTGCCATCACTGAAAGCACAGAGGAAGACGGGATGAACTCTGGGATCAGAGAAATATTCGATGATAGATGCTTTGATAAGCCACCTTTTCTGACCGTTCTCAGAAGTAGATCTGCCAACTTATATTAAGCTCCAATGTGGATAGGAAGTCTTGGCATCATTAATCACTGCTTCAACAACACCGGGAATACAGTGATGGTGTCTGTGATGGCTGAAGACTGAAAGGTTTCTTATTTCACTACTGGAGGCTTTGGGTTGCTGATCTTGACCACTGAAGACTCAGGCAAGGTTGTGCTGGCGGTTGGCGGCTCTGACGTGACTATACTGGGACTGGCGGCTCTGACGTGACTATACTGGGACTGGCGGCTCTGACGTGACAGCTCTGGCTAACGTTGTAAGCACTGGGGTTTTGACCATTAGAGTGGGCACGGATGGAAAGTGCCGGCCAAGCTTCGCATATGCTTCGCTTAAAAAAAATGTTTAAGCGAAGCGTTACCACCTGCCACTCCCACGGTAAACTGGGACCCGCTCAACAACTACGCATAGTCCAGAAATGAACGAACTTCGAGGTGCATCATGAATTAGCTTATCTTTGAGAGGAGGGTTAAGCCCGTGACAGAAAAAGTCAATGAGAGCATAGTCCGGTAGATCAGAAGCATTTGTAATGTCATACGCATACGGACTAGTTCAACAGCTGGATTCAGTATGATGAAGTCTTCTGTAATGATTTGGTTGTGGTGGTAAGACAGCATTCAGTAGAGAGATTGAGAATCCAAACACAGTTTATTAACAAATATAATCCAAGGTCATAGTCCATACCAGGCAGAGGGTCAAGCACATGTAATCAGTCCGAACACAGATACGATCCACTGAGGCAGACTGGAACAAGGAATCCAAAACTCAGGAACAGATAAATATAAAGAAACCGGACCTACTCAAATTACTGACAGAGAGTGTGAACCAAAACAAACAATCAAACAACAAACAAGACTTCATACTGAACTAGATGGTAAAGTTCGTAGACAAACTTTAAGTTGGCTTGAAAAAGCCTAGACAGAAAGTTTGAAAAAGTTTTAAACTGTTTTAGCATGGTTTACCATGATTTACCATGATTTACCATGTTTCTAGTATGGTTTACCACATTGCTAGCATGATTTACCATGTTTTAACATGACCATGGTTGGTTGGATGGATAGATCAAGATAGATTATAGAAAGAAAGATGGAAAGAAAGAAAGAAAGAAAGAAAGATGGTAAGAAAGAAAGAAAGAAAGAAAGAGAAAGAAAGCAAGAAAGAAAGAAAGAAAGAAGGAAAGAAAGATGGTAAGAAAGAAGGAAAGAAAAAAGAAAGAAAGAAAGAAAGAAAGAAAGAAAGAAAGAAAGAAAGAAAGAAAGAAAGATGGTAAGAAAGAAAGAAAAAAGAAAGAAAGAAAGAAAGAAAGTAAGATGGTAAGAAAGAAAGAAAGATGGTTAGAAAGAAAGAAAGAAAGAAAGAAAGATGGTAAGAAAGAAAGAAAGAAAGAAAGATGGTAAGTAAGAAAGAAAGAAAGAAAGAAAGAAAGAAAGAAAGATGGTAAGAAAGAAAGAAAGATGGTTAGAAAGAAAGAAAGATGGTAAGAAAGAAAGAAAGAAAGAAAGAAAGAAAGAAAGAAAGAAAGAAAGAAGGAAAGAAAAAAAGAAAGAAAAAAAGAAAGATGGTAAGAAAGAAGGAAAGAAAGAAGGAAAAAAAGAAAGAAGGAAAGAAAGAAAGAAAGATGGTAAGAAAGAAAGAAAGATGGTAAGAAAGAAAGAAAGAAAGAAAGATGGTTAGAAAGAAAGAAAGAAAGAAAGAAAGAAAGAAAGAAAGAAAGAAAGAAAGAAAGAAAGATGGTAAGAAAGAAAGAAAGATGGTTAGAAAGAAAGAAAGATGGTAAGAAAGAAAGAAGGAAAGAAAAAAAGAAAGAAAGAAAGAAAGATGGTAAGAAAGAAAGAAAGAAAGATGGTTAGAAAGAAAGAAAGAAAGAAAAAAGTAAAGAAAGATGGTAAGAAAGAAAGAAAGATGGTTAGAAAGAAAGAAAGAAAGAAAGAAAGAAAGAAAGAAAGAAAGAAAGAAAGAAAGAAAGAAAGAAAGAAAGAAAGATAGTAAGAAGGAAAGAAAGTAAGAAAGAAGGAAAGAAAGAAAGATGGTTAGAAAGAAAGAAAGAAAGAAAGAAAGAAAGAAAGAAAGAAAGAAAGAAAGAAAGAAAGAAAGAAGGAAAGAAAGAAGGAAAGACAGAAAGATGGTAAGAAAGAAAGATGGTTAGAAAGAAAGAAAGAAAGAAAGAAAGAAAGAAAGAAAGAAAGAAAGAAAGAAAGAAAGAAGGAAAAAAGAAAGAAAGAAAGATGGTAAGAAAGAAAGATGGTTACAAAGAAAGAAAGATGGTAAGGAAGAAAGAAAGAAAGAAAGAAAGAAAGAAAGAAAGAAAGAAAGAAAGAAAGAAAGAAAGAAAGAAAGAAAGAAAGAAAGAAAAAAGTAAAGAAAGATGGTAAGAAAGAAAGAAAGAAAGAAAGATGGTTAGAAAGAAAGAAAGAAAGAAAGAAAGAAAGAAAGAAAGAAAGAAAGAAAGAAAGAAAGAAAGATAGTAAGAAGGAAAGAAAGTAAGAAAGAAGGAAAGAAAGAAAGATGGTTAGAAAGAAAGAAAGAAAGAAAGAAAGAAAGAAAGAAAGAAAGAAAGAAAGAAAGAAGGAAAGAAAGAAGGAAAGACAGAAAGATGGTAAGAAAGAAAGATGGTTAGAAAGAAAGAAAGAAAGAAAGAAAGAAAGAAAGAAAGAAAGAAAGAAAGAAAGAAAGAAAGAAGGAAAAAAGAAAGAAAGAAAGATGGTAAGAAAGAAAGATGGTTACAAAGAAAGAAAGATGGTAAGGAAGAAAGAAAGAAAGAAAGAAAGAAAGAAAGAAAGAAAGAAAGAAAGAAAGAAAGAAAGAAAGAAAGAAAGAAAGAAAGAAAGATGGTAAGAAAGAAAGAAAGAAAGATAGATAGATAGATAGATAGATAGATAGATAGATAGATAGATAGATAGATAGATAGATAGATAGATAGATAGATAGATAGATAGATAGATAGATAGATTAGTTAAAAAGAAAGAAAGATTAGTTAAAAAGAAAGAAAGATTAGTTAAAAAGAAAGTTAGATTAGTCAGAAAGATAGATTAGTTAAAAAGAAAGAAAGAAAGAAAGCAAGACAGAAAGAAAGAAAGAAAGAAAGAAAGAATGATTAGTTAGAAAGAAAGAAAGATTAGTTAGAAAGAAAGATAGATTAGAAAGAAAGAAAGATAGATTAGTTAGAAAGAAAAAGAAAAAAGAGATTAGTTAGTAAGAATGAAAGATAGATAGATTAGTTAGAAAGGATTAGATAGATAGATAGATAGATAGATAGATAGATAGATAGATAGATAGATAGATAGATAGATAGATAGATAGATAGATAGATAGATAGATAGATAGATAGATTAGTTAAAAAGAAAGAAAAAAGATAGATTAGTGAAAAAAGAAAGATAGATTAGTTAGAAAGAAAGAAAGTTAGATTAGTCAGAAAGAAAGAAAGAAAATTTATAGAAAATTTTGATAGAAAGAAAGAAAGAATGAAAAAAATGATAGAAATAAAGATTAGTTAGAAAGAAAAAGAAAGAAAGAAGAAAGAAAGATTAGATAGAAAGAAAGAAAAAGGAAAGAAAGATTAGGTAGTAAGAAAGAAAGATTAGTTAGAAAGAAAGAAGGAAAAAAGACAGATAGATAGATAGATAGATAGATAGATAGATAGATAGATAGATAGATAGATAGATAGATAGATAGATAGATAGATAGATAGATAGATAGATAGATAGATAGATAGATAGATAGATAGATACAGTTTGAAGATAGACAGACAGACAGACAGATAGATAGATAGATAGATAGATAGATAGATAGATAGATAGATAGATAGATAGATAGATAGATAGATAGATAGATAGATAGATAGATAGATAGATAGATAGATAGATAGATAGATTAGTAAGAAAGAAAGATAGATAGATAAGTTATTTAGTTAGAAAGATAGATTAGTAAGAAAGAAAGAAATATAAGTTAGTTAGAAAGATAGATAGATTAGTTAGAAAGAAAGAAAGAAAGATAGATAAGTTGGTTAGAAAGATAGATAGATTAGTTAGAAAGAAAGAAAGAAAGATAGATAAGTTAGTTAGTTAGAAAGACAGATAGAATAGTTAAAAAGAAAGAAAGAAAGAAAGAAAGATAAGTTAGAAAGATAGATAGATTAGTTAGAAAGAAAGAAAGATAAGTTAGAAAGATAGATAGATTAGTTAAAAAGAAAGAAAGAAAGATAAGTTAGAAAGATAGATAGATTAGTTAGAAAGAAAGAAAGAAAGAAAGAAAGATAAGTTAGAAAGATAGATAGATTAGTTAGAAAGAAAGAAAGAAAGAAAGATAAGTTAGAAAGATAGATAGATTAGTTAAAAAGAAAGAAAGAAAGATAGATAAGTTAGTTAGAAAGATAGATAGATTAGTAAAAAAGAAAGATATATAAGTTAGTTAGAAAGATAGATAGATTAGTTAAAAAGAAAGAAAGATAGATAAGTTAGTTAGAAAGACAGATAGATTAGTTAAAAAGAAAGAAAAAGAAAGAAAGATAAGTTAGAAAGATAGATAGATTAGTTAGAAAGAAAGAAAGAAAGAAAGATAAGTTAGAAAGATAGATAGATTAGTTAAAAAGAAAGAAAGAAAGATAGATAAGTTAGTTAGAAAGATGGATAGATTAGTTAAAAAGAAAGAAATATAGATAAGTTAGTTAGAAAGATAGATAGATTAGTTAGAAAGAAAGAAAGATAGATAAGTTAGTTAGAAAGATAGATAGATTAGTAAGAAATAAAGAAAGAAAGATAGATAGCAACTCGAGTCAGAACAGTCTGAGTGTCTGTGCCGAGTTTGGAGTATGTAGAGTTAAAGCTCTAGGAGGAGTTAGAGTTGTAAATTTTACAAAGTTTAAATAGGATTTCAGTAAGTTGGCTTTCCCAAGCCAACTTAATGATAGTGACGTGACATTTGAACCGAGGCGTCGGAGCTTGTGTCGAGAAAAAATGGGCGTGCCAGATGATGCCGCGATTCGAGGCTTGTGTTGTTAACGTGAAAATCATGTGACTAATGACAAACGAGGCCTCGATTGGTGTGGATACGGCATGGGTTCGGTCTGAGTGTCGCTTCCGGATGCAGGGGGTTTGAAACTCGCGCCACCTTGTGGGAGTTGCAGGAGTAGTAGAAGCAGTTGTAGTAGTGTCAGAGAGTCAGAGAGTCAGATAACTATCATTGTCATTGTCGTTATTGTGTCATATATGTGTTAGGGCTGTATACTTCCTGTTCATTTCTTCATGACAAACTCAGTTCCTCATTAACTCAGTGTTTCTCATGGGTGTGTTTCACACATTTAACAACAGCTCTGTACATGCGTTAAAGGTAGGGTAGGTAATCCTGTTCAGAAACACTTTTTTTTATACTGGGTGAAATGGTCCTTCCATCCTGAGAGTAGTCAATGCATTATGTGTTCAGAAAAAGGAATGAAAACAATCAGACCTCTGTAGCAGCTGCAGGACAGTAAAAACTCTGACCAATCACTGCTACTCGGTCCGAGTGTAAAGAACCAATCAGATGCCTTCATGTCTCGTGCCCGAGCCCCACTGCGCGCGCTGCCCTGCGTGCACTCATCACGTCACCGTTCCCGGAAATATTCAGCTCAAAGCACCTGCATATGCAGTCAGCGAAGGCAAACAAGGCAAAAACTACTTCCTCGGACCCTGCCCGCACTCTTGAACGACCTCCTCTGCTTCGCCCTCAACCCCGGACCTGTCCTCGAACCGACGATGCGGTACTTGTCTCCGGACTCGGAGTGTACGTTAGTCTTCATTAGAGTCAACAATGTTTTCATCATGGAAACTCTTACATGCAAAACACCGTATATGTTATGAATCTTACACGAAATTCACCTTCATCACAGTGTAACTGATGGTAATGGAAAAACATGTATCAATGCAACCTGTTTTTAGTTTTGCCTTATAAATATAGCTCGTTACCTATAAATATAGCTCGTTACCTATAAATATAGCTCGTTACCGAATCAAACTTTACCATTATCGATATGCTTGCTTGATAGTGAGTACTAAAATAAATCTTATTTGTTTATATTCATAGTGATAAAGTTAGGTATTTTATTACATGTGATTCTGACATGATGTCACTGTATGTACTGCGCTCCTTCCTCTCCACTCGTCTCAGGTAATAAATGCGTCTTCCAGCTGAGCCTGAGCGTTTGGCGCGTTCATGTGTTTTGGGGGCGTGGCTTTGGAAGGAGCTCAGAAGGGAGGGGGTGGGAGTGAATGGAGTCACTCGATTTTTATATTTTCTTTTTCAGAGTACTTACATTTTAATTATGTATTGGTATATAAAGACAGTTTAAACAAATTTGGAATGTTTTTTTTTTTAGAAAAATCCTACCTACCCTGCCTTTAACTCATGGTGTTTGCATTTATACACTTCACTGAGAAACATGCATCCAGCTAACAGGGAATGCTCTCCTAACTCCGGCTAACGTTCTCTCAAAGTCAGGAAAACACATTCTTCCAGTAGAATCTGTTCTTCAATACTGTTCTCAACATCGTAGCGGAAAAACATTATTACAAACACTGTTTGTGGAAGGCTGACGTACAGATGTACAGAATGGATAAATGACGCCGCGACGGGACAGCTAACCCTTGGACGGGACACATCCGGGTCCCTGAACGGGAACACTGGCAGGAACCGGACCAGACTGTAGAAAACATATTGAAATGAAAATGTTTATTAAAATGGGATTGACCTTCTGAGTTTCTAGTTTCTTTTTGTATGTATAAATATTAAGCTACCTATTAAATCTACATGCTTTTCCCCATAGGTCTTAGATTTGGTGAAACCAGTGGTGACTTTTTGTGAATAAGGGAAATGGGAAATGATTAAGGGAAATGAAGGGAAATGTCTTATAACCACTTCATGATATGTTGTGCATTGTTTGCTGCTAACAGTCTGAAGCTCCACTGGTTGTCAGTGACATCATTTTGTTTGATTCAGTTCATTTTACTTGAAGAAATACTTTTTTAGTGGACTCAAATTAGAGCCCACTATGGACCCATCATGTGCCCTATGGACTAACACGCACACACACACACACTCACACACACACACACACACACACACACACACACACACACACACAGGGCCCTTGTGGAGTCGGCGGACACATTTCTATGGGCCCCATTTGGGTCGGCCAAGCAGGACCCAAGTGACAGCCCTTCAGAAACCCTCATGGGGCCCACATGTTGCTTGTGACACACACACACACACACACACACACACTCTTCCTCCTCTCTTTGACTGTTTCCATCCATTATTGGTCTCAACATTCAGTGCATTGTGAGTCAGCTTCGGCTCTGAACAGACTTTGGTCACATCATTAGAAACAAGTGTTTGAGTCGTTGTGTGTAAACGATGGCAACTGTGTTGTAGTTGTGATGAACGTTTGCCTGTGTGTATCGCAGATATGACACACATGTATCGCAGTGTGAAATGTGTTTTAGTGAGTGAGAATGTGTTTAGAGTTTTACAAAAAGAGTGCATGAGATTTGCAAATAGTGTCTAACTGCCGAAACTCGTCTCAGGTTCAGCAGAAAGAGTGATTTATTCAGCACTAGTTTTAGGCGATTGAGAGGTTAGTTCAGAGAACAGGGTTCAGTGTCTCAACAACTGTGAAGAACGGCAGGACTAAGAGTTAGAATCAGTACTGTAAAATGAGCTAAAACTGCAAACGGCTTCCTGTGTGTGTGTGAGTGTGTGTGTGTGTGTGTGTGTGTGTGTGTGTGATCGGGAAGGGAACATCTGCATCCAGCTGTTCATCAGGATTCCAGATATCGGATCGCATCTTGAAAATGGGCGATAGAAGGAAGGAAATGGATTCAATCATACAATCTGGATCAAACCGTCAGTTCGTGTGTTTTTCAAAACTCTTGGGAAAGATTGAGATTCCTGACTGAGATTGAGAGTCTGAGCAGAAGGGTGGACTTCAGGAACAAAAATGTAATAAAACTCAAAAATGTTCAAAATATCATGTTAAATTTTTCATCATCAAGTCATTTATCACTGAACAATCATCAGCGAGGAGGCGTTTAACAGTAGTAACTGCATGTATATTTGTGTGTGTGTGTGTGTGTGTTTGTTGTGGGTCAGACGAGTGTGTCTGGATCAGGAGTCAATCCAGGGATACTTTGGAAAACCCGCACAAAAGATGCATTAGGATAGCAGAACATGGGTGTAGTGAAGTACAAGGTTATCCGGGAGTGTGTATGTTTGTACGTGTGTACGGGAGTGTGGACACATGAAACGAGCATGCAGGGCTGAGCAAGCCTCCGTGGGGCGATCAAGGGACGAAAGGGAGACAAGAAGGAGAAGGGAGAACTCATCTCGTTAGAGAGGAGGAGAGTGACGAGAGGGAGGACACCAGTGACATTAACACTATATACAGTGGCTCCGGTCACACAGAAGGAGAAGGTGAATCGGGAAGTGGAGTGGGAAGTCGACACTGGTCGTGGTGTGACGTCAGAAAAGAGCAATACTGGAAGTTGTGGAAACAAACAGAACTAATTGCAAACGAGTGATGCATATCTGAGGGCCACCAGTATATAAAGAGTTACAATAGTCTAATCGGGACGTTACAAACGCATGCATGGCAATCTCAAAGTTCTTTGCAGACAAGAAGGGCTTAACCCTGGCTAAACCCTGGCTAAACCCTGGCTAAACCCTGGACTTAACCACCGCACTCATCTGTTTATCATACTTAAGGCTGTTATCAAACCAAACCCCCAGATTCTGAACACAGGTGGTGCTGTAAGGTAACGACGTTTGGAGATCAAAGTTTTAGTTCATCCAAACAGTCCAATATTGGCTTTAGAGCAAGCTTATCATCAGGCTTCAAAGGCAAGTGAGTGTGTGTGTCATCGGCGTACAGATGAAGAGATACCCCACATCTAGATCAAACAGAACCCAGAGGGAGCGCATATACAGATTAAACCGGGCCAAGAATAGAGCCCTGAGGAACGCCAGAGCCCAGTTTCATTTCAGAAGAAGACTGTGGCCCGATGCAGACTGAGCAACTCCTATTACTCCGTATTAGCCCACACACGCTT
Organism: Rutilus rutilus; assembly: GCF_951802725.1. Taxonomy (NCBI): domain Eukaryota; kingdom Metazoa; phylum Chordata; class Actinopteri; order Cypriniformes; family Leuciscidae; genus Rutilus; species Rutilus rutilus. Next base: position 62,258,081 of record NC_140210.1, read on the forward strand.
CAAGAGGAGAAGTGGGAATGCTGTGATCGACCAGGTCAAATGCAGAGCTGAGATCTACAGACCACAGCCACAGATCGCCCGGAGTCGTGGTGAGCATCATAGCATTCATGACTCTAGCAGAGACGATTCTGTGCCATGGAGATTGAGGAAATTCCTCATGGATATTGTCATCATTCATAAAAGACTGGAGTTCACTTAACCACCTTTTCTAGAATTTTCAAGATAAAAGGTAAATTTGAGATTGGCCGGGAGTTACTCAGAAGTGTAGAATCCAGATGAGTGTTTTTAAGACCAGGCTAAACTGTGGCCTTTAAAGCTGCAACAGTCTCATCTAGTCCAAAGAGACAGGCCATAAGAAGAGCAGACGGGGACATCACGTGGCGTACAGGCCGACAAGGGCATCTGAGATCAGTGAGATCTTCTCCTTAGAATATTCTTCACTAAGAGAGTCAGACATCTGTGGGAACTGGTTAGTAGTGGGATTAAGAGCACTATCACTTATTGACAATAAGGGCCTATGGCTGTTAGATAGAGAAGTCTTTACGTTTGTTAGCATTAGCAGCTCGCTGGGAATCCTTTGCGATCTCATAGGAAACATGTAGTCTATCCTTATTCCACCTGCGTTCAGCCCTTCTGAGAGAACCAACATTGCCATTTAACTATTTAACCATGCGCTGTTGCTCACCCTCAAAAAGGGGCAATTTTAACATGCTATAAAAAGATCTGTGGGCTATTTTGAGCTAATAATTCACATACACACTCAGAGATTGTTCCACTCCTTGATTCTGATTGGTCAATATCTGTGTGTTATTCCCGATAAACACGACCGCTTCACCCAACAGTTCTGTGTATCACTACACAACACCCCTAGCAACCACTCTTAGCAACGCAACACATGTTTGATCTCATTGATATTGTTCATTAAAGCTTATAGAGTAGAGTACTGTGAGAGATCGAGTAAGCGAGTGTACCTGCATCTACAGCAGACATAGCATTTCCTTCAGGTCAGCCCTATATTCATAATCTGTCTGAATGTCCGCAGCGATGTCCTCTTATCAGCTCAGGGTTTTCCCGAGTCCTCTGTCAGCTGTGTCTCGCTTCTCCGTGATCACACGTTTGAGCCCTTAGATTAGGGTCACCACAGAAGAGCTGGGGCAGATTAGGGTCACCACAGAAGAGCTGGGGCAGATTAGGGTCACCACAGAAGAGTTGGGGTAGATTAGGGTCACCAGAAGAGCTGGGGCAGATTAGGGTCACCACAGAAGAGTTGGGGCAGATTAGGGTCACCACAGAAGAGCTGGGGCAGATTAGGGTCACCACAGAAGAGCTGGGGCAGATTAGGGTCACCACAGAAGAGTTGGGGCAGATTAGGGTCACCACAGAAGAGTTGGGGCAGATTAGGGTCACCACAGAAGAGCTGGGGCAGATTAGGGTCACCACAGAAGAGCTGGGGCAGATTAGGGTCACCACAGAAGAGTTGGGGCAGATTAGGGTCACCACAGAAGAGTTGGGGCAGATTAGGGTCACCACAGAAGAGTTGGGGCAGATTAGGGTCACCACAGAAGAGCTGGGGCAGATTAGGGGCACCACAGAAGAGCTGGGGCAGATTAGGGTCACCACAGAAGAGCTGGGGCAGATTAGGGTCACCACAGAAGAGTTGGGGCAGATTAGGGTCACCACAGAAGAGTTGGGGCAGATTAGGGTCACCACAGAAGAGCTGGGGCAGATTAGGGTCACCACAGAAGAGCTGGGGCAGATTAGGTTCACCACAGAAGAGCTGGGGCAGATTAGGGTCACCACAGAAGAGTTGGGGCAGATTAGGGTCACCACAGAAGAGCTGGGGCAGATTAGGGTCACCACAGAAGAGCTGGGGCAGATTAGGTTCACCAAAGCTAAGATGCATGTCAACCCCGAGGTAACCCAACCACGGTTCTGTAAGCCCTTGGTGGAGGAGAAGAGCATTGAACAAACTCACGGTTTCTCCAACAGTTCTCCAAACTCGACATGAGCCATGCGTATCAGCAGATCATGCTGGATGAGGGTGCCAAGCAATATGAGACTATTAACACACATATTAAGTAAGGCTGTACACTTACTGTCCATCAGAGATGGGCCCTCGACGGAAACTACCTCAGACTCGACTTCTGCCTCGTTTACTACACAGATCCTCATCTGCATATATTTGCGCATATGCATTTTCATCCACGTGATGCTTAACTGTACAAGACAATAGGAAAATATGAGATACGGATGTGCATCACATTACAAGGATAAAACAAAACAACATTTAGTAGCCGATCCTCGCCTTGATTTTGAATAAATCAATCAAATAGTATAAAATACATTTCAGAGAAAGTTTTCTCAATCTTTTCCAGAATAGTATCTCACCAAATAGTATCTTGAATTGCTTTATATTATTAATGGAAACAGATAGGCCTTATGCATTATTGATCATTATTTTCTCAGTCCATGAGTTCTGCTGTTATCATGCGATAAGGTTAGGTTAGGGTTAGCTAACAGCTAACCCATGCGATAAGCAAACACTGAAACACAGCACGCCTCAGGAACAGTGTTAGCAGCAGAAATATTACTATTTATTAGAATATAAAAAATGGCTTCTCGGAAATGGTTTCATGTAATTTAAGTGCTTAACTTCATTAATGAGAATGGCGTATTTAATCTTAATGTGTATATCAGATAGTAAATCATTCTTTTATGTATTTAAACTGTTATTGTGAACATGCACCGTATTTATGATTAGGACTCATAATGAATATTACAGTGGTTTTCCCTCATCAATTCCTCAGATCATCATCAGTGTCTCCACTTACAGATGTACTTACACATTCTCCCGTCAGGTGTGTGTTTATAGATCACTGATCCAGGACCTGTTCTGTGCCGTTATCACTGAGATCCAGGACAGGTGTGTGTTTATAGATCACTGATCCAGGACCTGTTCTGTGCCGTTATCACTGAGATCCAGGACAGGTGTGTGTTTATAGATCACTGATCCAGGGCCTGTTCTGTGCGGTTATCACTGAGATCCTGGACAGGTGTGTGTTTATAGATCACTGATCCAGGACCTGTTCTGTGCCGTTATCACTGAGATCCAGGACAGGTGTGTGTTTATAGATCACTGATCCAGGGCCTGTTCTGTGCGGTTATCACTGAGATCCAGGACAGGTGTGTGTTTATAGATCACTGATCCAGGACCTGTTCTGTGCCGTTATCACTGAGATCCAGGACAGGTGTGTGTTTATAGGTCACTGATCCAGGACCTGTTCTGTGCCGTTATCACTGAGATCCAGGACAGGTGTGTGTTTATAGATCACTGATCCAGGGCCTGTTCTGTGCGGTTATCACTGAGATCCAGGACAGGTGTGTGTTTATAGATCACTGATCCAGGACCTGTTCTGTGCCGTTATCACTGAGATCCAGGACAGGTGTGTGTTTATAGATCACTGATCCAGGACCTGTTCTGTGCCGTTATCACTGAGACCCAGGACAGGTGTGTGTTTATAGATCACTGATCCAGGACCTGTTCTGTGCGGTTATCACTGAGACCCAGGACAGGTGTGTGTTTATAGATCACTGATCCAGGACCTGTTCTGTGCCGTTATCACTGAGACCCAGGACAGGTGTGTGTTTATAGATCACTGATCCAGGGCCTGTTCTGTGCCGTTATCACTGAGATCCAGGACAGGTGTGTGTTTATAGATCACTGATCCAGGACCGGTTCTGTGCGGTTATCACTGAGACCCAGGACAGGTGTGTGTTTATAGATCACTGATCCAGGACCTGTTCTGTGCGGTTATCACTGAGATCCAGGACAGGTGTGTGTTTATAGATCACTGATCCAGGACCTGTTCTGTGCCGTTATCACTGAGACCCAGGACAGGTGTGTGTTTATAGATCACTGATCCAGGACCTGTTCTGTGCCGTTATCACTGAGATCCAGGACAGGTGTGTGTTTATAGATCACTGATCCAGGGCCTGTTCTGTGCCGTTATCACTGAGACCCAGGACAGGTGTGTGTTTATAGATCACTGATCCAGGGCCTGTTCTGTGCCATTATCACTGAGACCCAGGACAGGTGTGTGTTTATAGATCACTGATCCAGGACCTGTTCTGTGCTTAGGCTGAAGTCCATAGCTTAGGCTGTGATAACGTTGTTAAAAAATAAAAAAGAGTTATGTTCATGTATAATGTCTTACTGGTTCTAACGTGTCGTGGGACTAGTGTCATCAGGAGAAGGGGATGCGGTGAAGGATGAGGTTATGTGTGAGTGTGACCACCAAAGGACAGGCTTGTGCTCTCTCTCTCTCTCTCTCTCACACACACACACACACACACACACTATAAATGCATCAGGGGCCCGTACTTCGTACGTTGCTTAAAACATCCGAGATCAAATGAGACATCCAAGATGATATCATCGTGCTAATCATGATCTGGCTAACTCGGTTCTTCGAACACACTTGCCGGATATGATTAGTATCGCTGGATTGAGTCATCTGAGATAATTGCGCGTTCATGCGCTGGTTAAAAGGGGATATGTATCGATAGTAGAAACATTGATCAGCAACGCTGCTATTGGCTGCTCAGCGTGGGCGTGGCCAAAGAGCGCGCTCAGTTTCTCTCCTCAGCAGAGCAAGAACTAATAGTCAAAGTTTATTCGGAATTTTAATGTTTAATCAAAACGAACACCTCAGGAACACCAAGTCTGCAAAAGCCAGGAGAGAGGGCTGGCAAAAAGTAGCAGACAATTTAAACCTGTTAGAAGTGGCCATGTTAGATGTTTTTATCACTTATTAGCCTATATTTTTGTATTTTAATAATTGCATAATTACTTTGTTCATTGTAATGTCAGAGTCACCACACTAGACCATGGGAACTAATAAAAGTGAAGTACAAACATATTCTACATAATGGTAATTTGTTGTTATATTATAGTCTCTTTTATAAAAGGCACTGTTAAATAAATGGTTGTCTGATTATAAAAGCAACCAAGAAAAAGGCTGAGAAAAGAAAAGAAAAGATCTTAGTAGCCTACACTGTAAAATAATGTTTGCTGCATTAAATTAAGGCCATATAGTCATTTCAGCTGTTAAATCTTGAGTGATGAATTGCTTTGACTTGTGAAAGTGAAAACTGATAAACTTATATTAATGTAAAAATATTAACACTTGTATCTGTTCCCAAGAAAGTGGAGCTGAAATATGTGCAGGAAGTGGACATTTTCTAACTTTCCAAAGGAAAGAAAGTATAAGACTTTGTAATGTCCATTTGTTTCCATTGCACTGGACAGTGAATAAACCCTCTCAGATAACTGTCATATGGAGGAACTAGCCTACCTGCAAGTGCATAAATAACTTTACTTCATTTATACTTGTACATAGGCCTACAGGTGGGCAGTGTATAGCCAACTTTTCCTTTTTATTTGTTGCATGAGGCATGTGTCTAATATCTCTTGTTGCAGGCACTTGACCACTGGCTTTTCTTTACAAAGAACAACTGAAATAAAACTCAAGGAACTAAACATATTTGTCTTTTATTAAACATTTAATGAAAAGTTTTTTTTTTTTTTTTTTGGCAATGTTGTGTAATATGGCACATGCAGCAATGTCCCAGGCCCTGTCAGGTGTGCAACCCCTCAGACTTTTCAGACACTGAAATCTTCCCTTTAGTTAGCCAAAGTTCATTTCATTGTGTGCCCTTGTCCTGGCTAGAGCTGCACTGTAACTGGTTTGGGTCAGGGAATGGGGTCATAAAACACCTGTCTGCAGGAATATGTCATAATCACCTATGAAGAAATGCAGTTCTGTTAGGATCAGCATAAGTGTGTGTAATACAGTGATCTTGATGTTTAATTGTGGAACTTTTCTTACCACTTTCAAATAATGTGCATAAATGTGAATCTCTGAAAATTCTTAAGTCATGCACAGACCCTGGACATTTTGCTTTCACATGCCAAGTCAAATGCCTTTTTTTATTTGATATAATCTGGAATATTAAGAATCACAATAGTAACTGGGCTGCACATTTACATTGTGAACCCCCTTTCTGTTCACATAATCCCCTTCATTGAGGCCTTGATGGCAGCCTATAGTCTTGGTACCAATCACGTTAAAGGGATACTCCACTTTAAAATGAAAATTCTGTCATCATATACTCACCCTCATGTTGTTTCAAACCTGTATGAATTTCTTTCCTCTGCTGAACAGAAAGGAAGATATTTAGAAGAATATCAGTAACCAGACAGTTTCTGGTTCCGCTAACTTCCATAGTATAATTTTTTCCTACTATGGAAGTCAATGAGACCAGAAACTGTCTGGTTACTGATATTCTTCTAAATATCTTCCTTTCTGTTCAGCAGAAGAAAGAAATTCATACCGGTTTGAAACAACATGAGGGTGAGTATATGATGACAGAATTTTCATTTTAAAGTGGAGTATCCCTTTAAGCCTGAGTGACATATAGGCTACTGTAATCGGCATGGTCACGATTGCATGATCCTCATAAGAATTATGATAGCCTAAAAAAAAAAAAACTGCTTTAAAAAAACTGTTTTACAACATTGGGTCTAAACTGGCTTGGAAATGCCAAAAAAAAAAAAAAACTAAAACTGTTTTTTAAACCTAAAAGCGCCAGGTAAACTCCGAATGACACGACAGACAGCACTTTCCATCAAGTTCTCCGCATCTCCAATAGTGTAAAGGAAAGAGCCACTCGCAAATAATCTTAGGGCAATGCAAACAGTTTGTGCTGTAGTTTAAGCCTGACTCCGACAAGTCGAAAATAAATGTGCGTTTCCAACAAATTAATAATGTAAACGACAATCTCACGAGTCACGAGAAAAAATTATATATCTCAGAAAGTGCACTATCGCGCTGCGCTGGACTTCCCGTATCAGCTCCGTTTATGAGCCGCAGTCTAATCCTGATAACATGAAATAAGCTCCCGAGCAGGTTTGAGCTTGCGCATGTGTTGCTATGACAGCAAGTCCAGGATGAGCGTCGAAGAACCAAACAATCCAAGATCATGCCAAATCCCCAACAATCAAATCCAGCTAACTGAGTTAGCGACGTACGAAGAACGGGCCCCAGATCTTTATTCAACTTTTTATATATATTTTTTTTATTAGATATAACATAATAGCCAACAAATATTATCAGCATGTAAAACAAGAACCGGAACATACACCAGAGGAGAAAAGAAAAAAGAGAAGGAAAATTTCAGACAAAATGTACAATAATAATAATAATACAAGAAAAGAAAAGATAAGCAAATAAATAAAGGAGATACAATCATTTAGAGCATGTTAGGATAAGACAATGCAACAAAACTTAAAGGGGGATTTTGAAGACAGCACAACATGACAATGTTTTCCTTGCTTTGGTCTTCTCTGAAACAGAAAGCGTTTGAAGGTATTGATGAAAATCATTGAGAAAAACTTTGAATAACGGCTTATGATTGGAAAATTTACATTTATGAATATGAAATTTTGCTAGGAGAAGTAACAGATTTATAAAGTAAAATTCCTTCTCAAAGTTTTTCTCCATATTAATAAAACCAAATATAACATATTTCCAAAATAAAGAAAAATGAGGGTCCACAAAATCAATAATATACCTGCAAAAGCTCTTCCAAAACATTTTGGTATAGTTATACAGTCCCAAAACAAGTGTACAGTAGTTTCATCTTGTGCATTACAGAAATCACAATTTATGTCAATGTCAGGTTTAAACTTTTTTAGGTAACTTTTCACTGGATAGAATCTATGAATTAATTTAAACTTTATTTACAATAAGGTATTTATGTGGCAATAACCAAACTTTTCTCCAGTCCACAATATCCACAAAATTGCTCCAATAAGTAAGATTTGGTAACAATATCTTTCTGAAAGAGAGCACGAATGGACCTATTGCTAGAATATGGAGCTAGACAAATCTTGCCCACCATTGTTTGAAACTTTTTAACATTGACTGGTCCAGTTCTCGATTTACATGACGTCACTCGGGCTCATTCAGCCCGTCATGCACTGCGCGCTCACACACACACACACACACACACACACACAGCTCTCTCAAACAAACAACAACAACATGGAGCACAGTTCTCTCCCACTGACGCTGATCTGCGTTAACAGAATCACAGTTTGATCCGGATCCGCCAATGATGGACGAGCCC
>NC_140210.1:62268770-62323770 GCF_951802725.1 Rutilus rutilus
AGTGCGTGAGTGCGTGCGAGTGTGAGTGAGTGAGTGAGTGAGTGAGTGAGTGAGTGCGTGAGTGAGTGAGTGAGTGAGTGCGTGAGTGAGTGCGAGTGTGAGTGAGTGAGTGAGTGAGTGCGAGTGTGAGTGAGTGAGTGAGTGAGTGAGTGCGTGAGTGAGTGCGAGTGTGAGTGAGTGAGTGAGTGAGTGAGTGAGTGCGTGAGTGCGTGAGTGCGTGCGAGTGTGAGTGAGTGAGTGAGTGAGTGAGTGAGTGAGTGAGTGCGTGAGTGAGTGAGTGCGTGAGTGCGTGCGTGCGAGAGTGAGTGAGTGAGTGCGTGCGTGCGAGAGTGAGTGAGTGAGTGAGTGCGTGCGAGTGTGAGTGAGTGAGTGAGTGAGTGAGTGCGTGCGAGTGTGAGTGAGTGAGTGAGTGAGTGAGTGCGTGAGTGAGTGCGTGCGTGCGAGTGAGTGAGTGAGTGCGTGCGAGTGTGAGTGAGTGAGTGCGTGCGAGTGTGAGTGAGTGAGTGAGTGCGTGCGTGCGAGTGTGAGTGCGAGTGAGTGAGTGAGTGAGTGAGTGCGTGAGTGAGTGAGTGAGTGAGTGAGTGAGTGAGTGAGTGAGTGAGTGAGTGAGTGCGTGCGTGCGTGCGAGTGTGAGTGAGTGAGTGAGTGAGTGAGTGAGTGAGCGAGCGAGTGAGTGCGTGAGTGCGTGCGTGCGAGTGTGAGTGAGTGAGTGAGTGAGTGAGTGAGTGAGTGAGTGAGCGAGCGAGTGAGTGAGTGAGTGCGTGCGTGTGAGTGAGTGAGTGAGTGAGTGAGTGAGTGAGTGAGTGAGTGAGTGAGTGAGTGAGTGAGTGAGCGAGTGAGTGAGTGCGTGAGTGCGTGCGAGTGTGAGTGAGTGAGTGAGTGAGTGAGTGAGTGAGTGAGTGAGTGCGTGAGTGAGTGAGTGAGTGAGTGCGTGAGTGAGTGCGAGTGTGAGTGAGTGAGTGAGTGAGTGCGAGTGTGAGTGAGTGAGTGAGTGAGTGAGTGCGTGAGTGAGTGCGAGTGTGAGTGAGTGAGTGCGTGAGTGCGTGAGTGCGTGCGAGTGTGAGTGAGTGAGTGAGTGAGTGAGTGAGTGAGTGAGTGAGTGAGTGCGTGAGTGAGTGAGTGCGTGAGTGAGTGAGTGCGTGAGTGCGTGCGTGCGAGAGTGAGTGAGTGAGTGCGTGCGTGCGAGAGTGAGTGAGTGAGTGAGTGCGTGCGAGTGTGAGTGAGTGAGTGAGTGAGTGAGTGCGTGCGAGTGTGAGTGAGTGAGTGAGTGAGTGAGTGCGTGAGTGCGTGCGTGCGAGTGAGTGAGTGAGTGCGTGCGAGTGTGAGTGAGTGAGTGCGTGCGAGTGTGAGTGAGTGAGTGAGTGAGTGAGTGCGTGCGTGCGAGTGCGAGTGAGTGAGTGAGTGCGTGTGAGTGCGTGCGTGCGTGCGTGTGAGTGTGAGTGAGTGAGTGAGTGCGTGTGAGTGCGTGTGAGTAAGTGAGTGAGTGCGTGAGTGCGTGAGTGAGTGAGTGCGTGCGTGCGAGTGTGAGTGAGTGAGTGAGTGAGTGCGAGTGTGAGTGAGTGCGTGCGTGCGTGCGAGTGTGAGTGAGTGAGTGAGTGCGTGCGAGTGTGAGTGAGTGAGTGAGTGAGTGCGTGAGTGCGTGCGTGCGAGTGTGAGTGAGTGAGTGCGTGCGAGTGTGAGTGAGTGAGTGAGTGCGTGCGAGTGTGAGTGAGTGAGTGAGCGAGTGAGTGAGTGAGTGCGTGCGTGCGAGTGTGAGTGAGTGAGTGCGTGCGAGTGTGAGTGAGTGAGTGAGTGCGTGTGAGTGCGTGCGTGCGAGTGAGTGAGTGAGTGAGTGCGTGCGTGCGTGCGAGCGAGCGAGCGAGCGAGCGAGTGAGTGCGTGCGTGCGAGCGAGTGAGTGAGTGAGTGAGTGCGTGTGAGTGCGTGTGAGTGAGTGTGAGTAAGTGCGTGTGAGTGCGTGTTTGAGTGAGTGCGTGTGAGTGCGTGCGAGTGAGTGCGTGTGAGTGAGTGTGAGTGAGTGAGTGCGTGTGAGTGCGTGTGAGTGAGTGCGTGTGAGTGAGTGCGTGTGAGTGCGTGCGAGTGAGTGCGTGTGAGTGCGTGTGAGTGAGTGCGTGTGAGTGCGTGTGAGTGAGTGCGTGTGAGTGAGTGCGTGTGAGTGCGTGTGAGTGCGTGTGAGTGCGTGTGAGTGCGTGTGAGTGCGTGTGAGTGCGTGTGAGTGCGTGTGAGTGCGTGTGAGTGCGTGTGAGTGCGTGTGAGTGCGTGTGAGTGCGTGTGAGCGAGTGCGTGCGAGTGAGTGCGAGTGCGTGCGAGTGAGTGCGAGTGCGTGCGAGTGAGTGCGAGTGAGTGCGAGTGCGTGCGAGTGCGTGCGAGTGAGTGAGTGAGTGAGTGAGTGAGTGAGTGAGTGAGTGAGTGAGTGAGCGAGCGAGTGAGTGAGTGCGTGAGTGCGAGTGTGAGTGAGTGAGTGAGTGAGTGAGTGAGTGAGTGAGTGAGTGAGTGCGTGAGTGAGTGAGTGAGTGAGTGCGTGAGTGAGTGCGAGTGTGAGTGAGTGAGTGAGTGAGTGAGTGAGTGCGTGAGTGCGTGAGTGCGTGCGAGTGTGAGTGAGTGAGTGCGTGAGTGAGTGAGTGAGTGAGTGAGTGCGTGAGTGCGTGCGTGCGAGAGTGAGTGAGTGAGTGCGTGCGTGCGAGAGTGAGTGAGTGAGTGCGAGTGAGTGAGTGAGTGCGTGCGAGTGTGAGTGAGTGAGTGAGTGAGTGAGTGCGTGCGTGCGAGTGAGTGAGTGAGTGCGTGCGAGTGTGAGTGAGTGAGTGCGTGCGAGTGTGAGTGAGTGAGTGAGTGCGTGCGTGCGAGTGCGAGTGAGTGAGTGAGTGCGTGTGAGTGCGTGCGTGCGTGCGTGTGAGTGTGAGTGAGTGAGTGAGTGCGTGTGAGTGCGTGTGAGTAAGTGAGTGAGTGCGTGAGTGCGTGAGTGAGTGAGTGCGTGCGTGCGAGTGTGAGTGAGTGAGTGAGTGAGTGCGAGTGTGAGTGAGTGCGTGCGTGCGTGCGAGTGTGAGTGAGTGAGTGCGTGCGAGTGTGAGTGAGTGAGTGAGTGAGTGCGTGAGTGCGTGCGTGCGAGTGTGAGTGAGTGAGTGCGTGCGAGTGTGAGTGAGTGAGTGAGTGCGAGTGTGAGTGAGTGAGTGAGTGAGTGCGTGAGTGCGTGCGTGCGAGTGTGAGTGAGTGAGTGCGTGCGAGTGTGAGTGAGTGAGTGAGTGCGTGCGAGTGTGAGTGAGTGAGTGAGCGAGTGAGTGAGTGAGTGCGTGCGTGTGAGTGAGTGAGTGCGTGCGAGTGTGAGTGAGTGAGTGCGTGCGAGTGTGAGTGAGTGAGTGAGTGCGTGTGAGTGCGTGCGTGCGAGTGAGTGAGTGAGTGAGTGCGTGCGTGCGTGCGAGCGAGCGAGTGAGTGAGTGCGTGCGTGCGAGCGAGCGAGCGAGTGAGTGAGTGCGTGTGAGTGCGTGTGAGTGAGTGCGTGTGAGTGCGTGTGAGTGAGTGCGTGTGAGTGCGTGCGAGTGAGTGCGTGTGAGTGAGTGTGAGTGAGTGAGTGCGTGTGAGTGCGTGTGAGTGAGTGCGTGTGAGTGAGTGCGTGTGAGTGCGTGCGAGTGAGTGCGTGTGAGTGCGTGTGAGTGAGTGTGAGTGAGTGCGTGTGAGTGCGTGTGAGTGCGTGTGAGTGCGTGTGAGTGAGTGCGTGTGAGTGCGTGTGAGTGCGTGTGAGTGCGTGTGAGTGCGTGTGAGTGCGTGTGAGTGCGTGTGAGTGCGTGTGAGTGCGTGTGAGTGCGTGTGAGTGCGTGTGAGTGCGTGTGAGTGCGTGTGAGCGAGTGTGTGCGAGTGAGTGCGTGCGAGTGAGTGCGAGTGCGTGCGAGTGAGTGCGAGTGCGTGCGAGTGAGTGCGAGTGAGTGCGAGTGAGTGCGAGTGCGTGCGAGTGCGTGCGAGTGAGTGCGAGTGAGTGCGAGTGCGTGCGAGTGCGTGCGAGTGCGTGCGAGTGCGAGTGAGTGCGAGTGAGTGCGAGTGCGTGCGTGTGAGTGAGTGAGTGTGAGTGAGTGTGAGTGTGAGTGAGTGTGAGTGCGTGCGAGTGAGTGTGAGTGAGTGTGAGTGCGTGCGAGTGCGTGCGAGTGCGTGCGAGTGAGTGCGAGTGAGTGCGTGTGAGTGCGTGTGAGTGCGTGTGAGTGCGTGTGAGTGCGAGTGCGTGCGAGTGCGAGTGCGTGCGAGTGCGTGCGAGTGCGAGTGAGTGCGAGTGAGTGCGAGTGCGTGCGTGTGAGTGAGTGTGAGTGAGTGTGAGTGAGTGTGAGTGAGTGTGAGTGAGTGTGAGTGAGTGTGAGTGCGTGAGTGTGAGTGAGTGTGAGTGAGTGTGAGTGAGTGTGAGTGAGTGTGAGTGCGTGCGTGTGAGTGAGTGTGAGTGAGTGTGAGTGCGTGTGAGTGCGTGTGAGTGCGTGCGAGTGAGTGCGAGTGAGTGCGAGTGAGTGCGTGTGAGTGCGTGTGAGTGAGTGCGAGTGCGTGTGAGTGAGTGTGAGTGAGTGCGAGTGAGTGTGAGTGAGTGCGAGTGCGTGTGAGTGAGTGCGTGTGAGTGCGTGTGAGTGCGTGTGAGTGCGTGCGAGTGAGTGTGAGTGAGTGCGAGTGCGTGCGAGTGAGTGCGTGTGAGTGCGTGTGAGTGCGTGTGAGTGCGTGCGAGTGAGTGCGAGTGAGTGCGAGTGCGTGTGAGTGAGTGCGAGTGCGTGCGAGTGCGTGCGAGTGCGTGCGAGTGCGTGCGAGTGCGTGCGAGTGAGTGTGAGTGCGTGTGAGTGCGTGTGAGTGCGTGTGAGTGCGTGTGAGTGAGTGTGAGTGAGTGTGAGTGAGTGTGAGTGTGAGTGAGTGTGAGTGCGTGCGAGTGCGTGCGAGTGCGTGCGAGTGCGTGTGAGTGAGTGTGAGTATGAGTGTGTATCATCTCTCCTCTGCTTCTCTTCATCAGTGTTCTGGGATCGGCCCGCTCCGGTTGGTAATCTCCTGTTGGATCAGTTGCCCAGTTACCAGTCTCTGCTGTACCGCAGGAAGTCCAGCGTGAAGAGGCGGGGCAGTGGGCGGAGCCGGCAGCTGTCCATCAGAAGTGGGAAGTGGGCGGAGCAGACTCACAATGGGGAGGAGCTTAGACCTGTGCGGGAGCTTCCCAAGAGCATGCAGGACAAGCGGCGGGAGAAGTGCGTTCCTTATCCAGATCATGATGTGAAGTGTTCTGGGAATGTTCACTAGGGTCGGGTGTCGTTAGAATGTTAACGATTCCAGTTTCGATTCTGCTTATCGAACAAAGATACGACTGAAATAAACAGTGTTTTAAGATTCTCAGGTATTCAGGAATAGAAACTGTAATCGAATGTAAAATAACACTGCACTTTATAAATAAAATATACATTACAAATATAGTTACAGAAGTTATTCAGTGAAGAACGAGTGAATTTTCTGTAGTTTGATTAGTGTTATTATAGAGCAGGAATATTAGTGTTATTATAGAGAGGAATATTAGTGTTATTATAGAGCAGGAATATTAGTGTTATTATAGAGCAGGAATATTAGTGTTATTATAGAGCAGGAATATTAGTGTTATTATAGAGCAGGAATATTAGTGTTATTATAGAGCAGGAATATTGGAATATTAGTGTTATTATAGAGCAGGAATATTAGTGTTATTATAGAGCAGGAATATTGGAATATTAGTGTTATTATAGAGCAGGAATATTAGTGTTATTATAGAGCAGGAATATTAGTGTTATTATAGAGCAGGAATATTAGTGTTATTATAGAGCAGGAATATTAGTGTTATTATAGAGCAGGAATATTAGTGTTATTATAGAGCAGGAATATTAGGCTGCTGTCACTTTAAGAGCTGCACGGATCCAATATACTGATACACATGAGAACGGTTTAAAGTCATATTGAAATGCTCACAAAGAAATCGATAAGAGGAATTTTAGAACAAGTATTCGATTCCCAAACCTATTTGCAAGACTCCAGACTCAGTGTGTGTGTGTGTGTGTGTGTGCAGGCAGCAGCGGCTCCAGCAGGGCGGCGCTGTCACAGGCTGGGGTTTGTGGAGGCTGAATGTCCATCGCTCTCTGAAGCGCCTGAAGGAGGACGGGGTCGACCTGCTCTCAGCTCTGCAGCTCTGGAGGACCGATATTCATCTCATAGAGGGTCAGAACACACACACACACACACACACACACACACACAGGGCGGGGTGGACCTGTTCTCAGCTCTGCAGCTCTGGAGGACCGATATTCATCTCATAGAGGGTCAGAACACACACACAAACACACACACACAGTTTACCTTTTTAAGCCCAACTGCAGCGAATGGGGAACGGGGTACAGAGAGTGAGGCAGAGCAGTGCCATTGAGTAGAGCGGTGCTGAGGCAGAGGGCAGGAGGAGAGGGACGGGAATGTTACGTTGTAGGTTCGGTAGACTCGTTATTCTCCGCTTTCCTACAATGATTAGCTGAAACTGCTTCACCACGCTGCACTGTCAGACAGGAGTACCGCACGTGCACATTTGCCACAGAACTCACATGTCCGTAGTTTAGAGGGGCAAGTCCTACCAGCGTACTGAGATGTCAAATTGCGTACTTGCTACGCTAAATGCGTACGTATTGGCAGGTTTGTGTCACGTGGGGCGCTGTGCTGGCTACATGCAGACAAGCGCTCCAGCCCAGTGTTACCCGTTGAAGGCAGCTGAAAACAGACATTCATGCGTAAAATGTTTAACCCGTTTGCGTTCATCCACAAGGAGGGAAAATTATTTTCCAGGACAACGCAAACGTTTCCAGGACATTTTACTTTTTTTCCCATTTTCCATGTGTTTTCCAGGACTGGAAAATTGGTCTTTCATTTTCCAGGTTTTCCAGGACGCGTGGGAACCATGTGTATGTGTGTGTGTGTGTGTGTGTGTGTGTGTGTGTGTGTGTGTGAGCGGACCTGCCAGCTTTTGGTAAATGTGAACCGTTACGCGTAAGGTTACTTTCACTGTGGAAACATTTGAGCCGAAGTCTAAGTGGAAAAAAGAAAGTTTTGGGAGGTGTTTTTTCTTAGCAAATCTATCAGTCATGTTCAGCAGCAGACCTGCTTAACAAGTGTGTGTGTGTGTGTGGTGTTTTGCAGACTGTCGACGCCATGTGGAGGGCAAAAAACATTTAAAGATTGTGGCCAGTACAGTACAAAATGTCCATATTTTCTTTATTAAAAGTGTTGTAATCAAAAATATAGGTTTTATTGTTTTTTTATAACCAATTTCTAGCCAGTGAATGGGGAGATTACTGCGTGCAAAGTAATGGAGTTGCAAAAGTCTGCAAAAAACAGCTGCACAACACAAGTGGTACTCAAAATATTTACACACACACACACACACACATACACCCACACACATACACACACGCACACACAGGGCGGGGTGGACCTGTTTTCAGCTCTGCAGGACCGATATTCATCTCATCGAGGGTCAGAACACACACACACACACACACACACACACACACACAGGGCGGGGTGGACCTGTTCTCAGCTCTGCAGCTCTGGAGGACCGATATTCATCTCATCGAGGGTCAGAACACACACACACACACACACACACACACACACACACACACACACACAGGGCGGGGTGGACCTGTTCTCAGCTCTGCAGCTCTGGAGGACCGATATTCATCTCATCGAGGGTCAGAACACACACACACACACACACACACACACACACACACACACACACACACATACACACACGCACACACAGGGCGGGGTGGACCTGTTTTCAGCTCTGCAGGACCGATATTCATCTCATCGAGGGTCAGAACACACACACACACACACACACACACACACATACACACACGCACACACAGGGCGGGGTGGACCTGTTTTCAGCTCTGCAGGACTGATATTCATCTCATCGAGGGTCAGAACACACAAACACACACACACACACACATATATACACACACACACATATATACACACACACACACACACACACAGGGCGGGGTGGACCTGCTGAGCTTTGTTCTAGACAGAACCTTTACAGTAAAAACACAGGGAAATAACAGCAGTGAAATTAATTGACTGGAAAGCAGCTCTGCAAAGACAATAGTGTCATTATTCAGATCAATGTTGATTCAGTTCTGTTCAATAATTCAGATCATTTCATTAGTGTGTGTGTGTGTGTGTGTGTGTGTGTGTGTGTGTGTGTGTGTGTGTTTCCCTCAGGCATGTTTGGAACAGGAATCCTGTCGTATTTTTCATTCCTGCGGTTTCTGGTGCTTCTGAACTTCATCATGTTCCTGCTGATGTTTGTGTTTGTGATGCTGCCGGTGATTCTCACATCACACACTTCACACAACATCACCTACAGCAGCACCAACGGTAACCACACACACACACTCACACACACACACTCACACTCAGTCTCACTCTCAGTCATGTCAGCTGTGTGTGTGTGTGTGTGTTTCAGTGAGCGAGTGCAGTGTGTATCCCCCCACCTCTCGTCAGAGTCTGGTTGCGTTTCATGAGCACATCACAGACCTGCTGTCTGGAACGGTAAGATGCTCGTGTGTGTCAGCTCAACTCAGCGTCTGCTGACAGCGCCGTAACACTGTGTGTGTGTGTGCAGGGCTTTCTGGAGCGCACGTACCTCTTCTACGGCTACTATAATGTGGAGTTCATTCACTTTCACTTCACCTACAACCTGCCGCTGGCGTACCTGCTGGCCACCATCTCCTACCTGCTGCTGAGCCTCGTCTGGATCGTCAAGAGGTGTGTGTGTGTCTCTGTGTGTGTGTGTGAGTGTTGAGCTCAGCTGCTGAGCCTCGTCTGGATCGTCAAGAGGTCAGACCGGAACACATCTCTGCTGGTGTTAGAGGTCTTCTCAAAAAGGCATATTTAAAAAGAAACTTAAACTCCTTAATTGATCTCATCCTGGCCTAATCTAAACCCTCTCTGTGAAACCGGTCCTGGTTGGCTTGGCGTTCCGTTCAGTAAAAGCTTGTTTATGTAAAATGACCCGAGACCCAAAGCTAATGTCAGACCCGTGTTCGAGGTTTTGGACCTGAACCCTCTCGAGTCTGGGCTCGGACCCTGGGCTTTTGGGTCGACTGTACAGGTGAAGACCTGTTGGTGGTGTGTGATCTGACGATATCTGTGTGTTTAGGTCTGCATCCGGTTTCAAACGCAAGCTCATTCAGGACGAGGATCGCTTCCAGAGCTTCTGCAACAAGATCTTCGCGGGCTGGGACTTCTGCATCACCAACGAGAACGCAGCGCGGTTGAAACGGAGCAGCTTACTGTACGAGATGAAGGTGCGTCTCCTGCCACTCCTGTGTTCCTGAGGGACGAGAGCCTAACTCCTGTGTTCCTGAGGGACGAGAGCCTAACTCCTGTGTTCTTCAGGGAAGAGAGCCTAACTCCTGTGTTCCTGAGGGACGAGAGCCTAACTCCTGTGTTCCTGAGGGACGAGAGCCTAACTCCTGTGTTCCTCAGGGAAGAGAGCCTAACTCCTGTGTTCTTCAGGGAACAGAGCCTAACTCCTGTGTTCTTCAGGGAACAGAGCCTAACTCCTGTGTTCTTCAGGGAACAGAGCCTAACTCCTGAGGGACGAGAGCCTAACTCCTGAGGGACGAGAGCCTAACTCCTGTGTTCCTGAGGGACAAGAGCCTAACTTCTGTGTTCCCGAGGGAAGAGAGCCTAACTCCTGTGTTCCCAAGGGAAGAGAGCCTAACTCCTGTGTTCTTCAGGGAACAGAGCCTAACTCCTGAGGGACGAGAGCCTAACTCCTGTGTTCCTGAGGGACGAGAGCCTAACTCCTGTGTTCCTGAGGGACAAGAGCCTAACTTCTGTGTTCCCGAGGGAAGAGAGCCTAACTCCTGTGTTCTTCAGGGAACAGAGCCTAACTCCTGAGGGACGAGAGCCTAACTCCTGTGTTCCTGAGGGACGAGAGCCTAACTCCTGTGTTCCTGAGGGACAAGAGCCTAACTTCTGTGTTCCCGAGGGAAGAGAGCCTAACTCCTGTGTTCCTGAGGGACAAGAGAGTAACTCCTGTGTTCCTTAGGGACGAGAGTCTAACTCCTGTGTTCCTCAGGGACAAGAGCCTAACTCCTGTGTTCCTCAGGGACGAGAGCCTAACTCCTGTGTTCCTGAGGGACGAGAGGCTAACTCCTGTGTTCCTCAGGGACGAGAGTCTAACTCCTGTGTTCCTGAGGGCCAAGAGCCTAACTCCTGTGTTCCTGAGGGACGAGAGCCTAACTCCTGTGTTCCTGAGGGACGAGAGTCTAACTCCTCAGGGATGAGAGCCTAACTCCTGTGTTCCTCAGGGACGAGAGCCTAACTCCTGTGTTCCTGAGGGCCAAGAGCCTAACTCCTGTGTTCCTTAGGGAAGAGAGCCTAACTCCTGTGTTCCTGAGGGACGAGAGCCTAACTCCTGTGTTCCTCAGGGACGAGAGCCTAACTCCTGTGTTCCTGAGGGCCAAGAGCCTAATTCCTGTGTTCCTTAGGGAAGAGAGCCTAACTCCTGTGTTCCTGAGGGACGAGAGCCTAACTCCTGTGTTCCTGAGGGACGAGAGCCTAACTCCTCAGGGATGAGAGCCTAACTCCTGTGTTCCTCAGGGACGAGAGCCTAACTCCTGTGTTCCTGAGGGCCAAGAGCCTAACTCCTGTGTTCCTTAGGGAAGAGAGCCTAACTCCTGTGTTCCTGAGGGACGAGAGCCTAACTCCTGTGTTCCTGAGGGACGAGAGCCTAACTCCTCAGGGACGAGAGCCTAACTCCTGTCTTCCTGTGTTCCTGAGGGATGAGAACCTAACTCCTCAGGGACGAGAGCCCAACTCCTGTGTTCCTGAGGGACGAGAGTCTAACTCCTCAGGGATGAGAGCCTAACTCCTGTGTTCCTCAGGGACGAGAGCCTAACTCCTGTGTTCCTGAGGGCCAAGAGCCTAACTCCTGTGTTCCTTAGGGAAGAGAGCCTAACTCCTGTGTTCCTGAGGGACGAGAGCCTAACTCCTGTGTTCCTGAGGGACGAGAGCCTAACTCCTCAGGGATGAGAGCCTAACTCCTGTGTTCCTCAGGGACGAGAGCCTAACTCCTGTGTTCCTGAGGGCCAAGAGCCTAACTCCTGTGTTCCTTAGGGAAGAGAGCCTAACTCCTGTGTTCCTGAGGGACGAGAGCCTAACTCCTGTGTTCCTGAGGGACGAGAGCCTAACTCCTGTGTTCCTGAGGGACGAGAGCCTAACTCCTCAGGGACGAGAGCCTAACTCCTGTCTTCCTGTGTTCCTGAGGGATGAGAACCTAACTCCTCAGGGGCGAGAGCCCAACTCCTGTGTTCCTGAGGGACGAGAGCCTAACTCGTGTTCCTCAGGGACGAGAGCCTAACTCCTCAGGGACCAGAGCCTAACTTCTCAGGGAGGAGAGCCTAACTCCTGTGTTCCTCAGGGGCGAGAGCCTAACTCCTCAGGGACCAGAGCCTAACTTCTCAGGGAGGAGAGCCTAACTCCTATGTTCCTGAGGGACGAGTGCCTTACTCCTGTGTTCCTGAGGGACGAGAGCCTAACTCCTGTGTTCCTGAGGGACGAGAGCCTAACTCCTGTGTTCCTGAGGGCCAAGTGCCTAACTCCTGTGTTCCTTAGGGAAGAGAGCCTAACTCCTGTGTTCCTGAGGGACGAGAGCCTAACTCCTCAGGGATGAGAGCCTAACTCCTGTGTTCCTCAGGGATGATAGCCTAACTCCTCAGGGACGAGAGCCTAACTCCTGTGTTCTTCAGGGACGAGAGCCTAACTCTTGTCTTCCTGAGGGACGAGAGCCTGACTCTTGTCTTCCTGAGGGACGAGAGCCTAACTCCTGTGTTCCTGAGGGATGAGAGCCTAACTCCTCAGGGACGACAGCCTAACTCCTGTGTTCTTCAGGGACAAGAGCCTAACTCCTGTGTTCCTGAGGGACGAGAGCCTAACTCCTGTGTTCCTGAGGGACAAGAGCCTAACTCCTGTGTTCCTGTGCCCACAGACGGATCTAGAGGAGGAACGGATCAAGCGCAGGATGGCCAATCGCACGCGGGGCGAGAGGTGCCGTATCTACGCGCTCAGAGCCGCGCTCAACCTCTTCGTCATGGCCGTCCTAGTCATCTGCTTCTACTGCATCTACATGGCCACAGTGTTCTCGCAGCGCAAGCAGGTGGAGGTGAGCTGCAACCATAGACTGTATAAAAATGTGGGCGTAGTGTCTGTGACGTCACCCGTAGGCTCTGAAGAGCATTTCTGAAGCCCAAAGTGGCAATCCACATGTCACTCAAGTGGCCACACCCTTAATTATGCAGAACTTTAAGGCTTAATACAATTTAAACAGATGAGTTATAAAAAAATTCACCCCCCTCACAGTCGTCATGAAGGGAAAAATTAGCTATATAGACCAAAACCACTTTTTGTACCAGGCTGTAAACATGTGTTTTTCTGCTGTCAAGTTGAGCATTTTAACATTGAGGGTTTATGAGATTGACTCTCTTTTTGCAGCCTGTCTCTAGTGGCCAGTCGATGAACTGCAGTTTAAGTCACTTCCGTGTTTGATTCAAGAGAGAGACAGGAAGGTTGCCGGTTGGGTGTGACATCTGCTGTCATGTTTGCCTTCGGATGGTGTTTATAATGAGGTGTGTGTGTTTAGGCTGAGAAGAGTGCGTTCCTGCAGGAGCTGGTGGTGGAGTACTTGCCCTCCATCGTCATCACGCTGGCCAACTTCATCACGCCACTGATCTTCAGCCTCATCATCACCTTCGAGGACTATTCGCCCGCCTTCGAGATCCGCTTCACGCTGATGAGGCAAGGCTTGCACCACACACACTCTCTGCTTCACATACACTTATAAATGCTCTTGCCTTTTCCAAACACTGACAGCCACAACCACTATATTAAAGCGTTAGTTCACTCTAAAACTCTCTCATCATTCACTCGTCCTCATATCCTTCCAAACCCATACTACTTTTATTCATCTTCTGAACACAAATAAAGGTATTTTAATAAAATCTGAGAGATTTCTGTCCCTTCATCGTAAGTCTATTCATGTGAATGGAGCAGTTTAATCCAAGTCTCCTGAAGAGACATGATCACTTACAGATTTAATTTAGGCTTTTTATTCACACAAAAACACACGACTCAAGTATTGTATCATTTATAGCTGTACTGAAAGCGACAATGAAAATTCACCTCAGATCTTAAAAATAATTCAAAAGAAACTGTGTTCGATGACAAAAGATCAAAGTCATTCAATATGTAAGTTTAATGTTAAAAAGTCTAATATTTTAGAATTTGATTATGTACTTATTCATTCTATTGCGAGTGCAGTGCGCCTGCAGATAGACTCTGCCCAAACACTCTTCTGATTGGCTGAGTGCAGTGCTCTTGCAGAGAGACTCCGCCCACACACTCTTCTGATTGGCTGAGTGCAGTGCGCCTGCAGAGAGACTCCGCCCACACTCTTCTGATTGGCTGAGTGCAGTGCTCTTGCAGAGAGACTCCGCCCACACACTCTTCTGATTAGCTGAGTGCAGTGCGCCAGCAGAGACTCCGCCCACACACTCTTCTGATTGGCTGAGTGCAGTGCGCCTGCAGAGAGACTCCGCCCACACACTCTTCTGATTGGCTGAGTGCAATGCGTCCGCAGATAGAGTCCGCCCACACACTCTTCTGATTGGCTGAGTCCAGTGTGCCTGCAGAGAGACTCCGCCCACACTCTTCTGATTGGCTGAGTGCAGTGCACCTGCAGAGAGACTCCGCCCACACACTCTTCTGATTGGCTGAGTGCAGTGCGCATGGACTTAGGATACAGTGTCACAAACTTCTGTCTGTTTTACACATAGGCTGTAAAAAAAGATGGCCGCCGCCCCTTCGCTCTCTTCCATTGGTGAGAACTGAAGCCGCCAGTGTCCTGATATGGCGCTGACTCTCGCAGAATGCACTCTCCCTGAGTGCACTTTTAAAAAATGTATTGCAGTACGACAAGAGGCTTGTTAAAATAAAGTAAATACAATCTCCTCAGTACTCCAAAGATCCCGAAAAAAGTGTCCGTTGGTGCTTCAGTGACTACTTCGCTCAGAGAACCTGTCAATCACAGCTGTCAATCATGACGTTACACCACCGTTTTTATAGCATCACGTAACTAACAAAAAACCAACTTATTTTTTAAATGACACTTGACCTTACATCAGCATGATAAAAACTACAGCAAATGAAAGAAACCACCTTTGGAAAAAAGATATTTGAAGTGTAATTTAATTGTTTATTTGGTCTCACGTCCCGTTGAATAACGGGGAGGCGGGGCTTATGACCTATACTAGGACCAGTCACCGGGTGGCGATCGAGACGCTTTGGCTTCACTTTTCTGTGTTCAGTGACAAGCGTTATGTTCATTATGTGTGTGTGTGTTCAGGTGTGTGTTCATGCGTTTGGCCAGTATCGGCGTGCTGCTCTTCTCTCTGTGGGTCCAGATCACGTCCTGTAAAAATCAAGAATGTACCTGCGGCTACGACCATGATAACTACCCTGTACGTCTCACACTCTCACACACACACACACACACACACACACACACACACACACACACACACATACATACATACATACATACACACACACACACACACACACACACACACACACACACACACACACACACACACACACGTATGTTGTGCGTCTCTAAATGAGTGTGTTGTCCTGCAGTGCTGGGAGACTCATGTTGGGCAGGAGATGTACAAGCTCGTGATCTTCGACTTCCTGATCATCGTCGCCGTCACTGTCTTCGTGGAGTTTCCCAGGAAGTATGAAGATGTTTTGTACTGATTTTTTGTGTTTTGCTTCAGGTTCCCCTGAGGTGTGTGTCTGAGAGTCTTCTGGTTGTTTCAGGATCATCGTGAGTCACTGCGACCACGGTTTGGTGAGGTGGTGGGGTCAGCAGGAGTTCGCTGTCCCTCAGAATGTGCTTGAGATCGTCTACGGTCAAACCATCTGCTGGATCGGCACCTTCTACTGCCCCCTGCTGCCCGCCATCAACACCGTCAAATACGTCCTCGTCTTCTACATCAAGAAGGTCACAGCTCAAGTGTGCTTCACTATACATGTTTCAGAGCAGCTGTACAGGAAATGCCTGTTTCAGTGTTACAGTTTAGGAAGAATTCTGTTATCAGTCAGAGACTAGTCTAATATGAAGAAATGTAAACATGGCAGTGATGTACAGCTATAGTGTAGTACCTTATGTGGTTAGTTAACGTCATGTGTAGCGTGAGCCTGTCTGTGATTAACTCACTGTTATGTGGTTAGTTATGTAAGGTATGTTACTCCCACAGGTGTCTCTGGTGTAGCGTGAGCCTGTAGTGTGTAGTGTGTTATGTGGTTACTTATGTAAGGTATGTTACTCCCACAGGTGTCTCTGGTGTAGCGTGAGCCTGTAGTGTGTTATGTGGTTACTTATGTAAGGTATGTTACTCCCACAGGTGTCTCTGGTGTAGTGTGAGCCTGTAGTGTGTAGTGTGTTATGTGGTTAGTTATGTAAGGTACGTTACTCCCACAGGTGTCTCTGGTGTAGCGTGAGCCTGTAGTGTGTAGTGTGTTATGTGGTTAGTTATGTAAGGTACGTTACTCCCACAGGTGTCTCTGGTGTAGCGTGAGCCTGTAGTGTGTAGTGTGTTATGTGGTTAGTTATGTAAGGTATGTTACTCCCACAGGTGTCTCTGCTGTAGTGTGAGCCTGTAGTGTGTTATGTGGTTAGTTATGTAAGGTACGTTACTCCCACAGGTGTCTCTGGTGTAGCGTGAGCCTGTAGTGTGTTATGTGGTTAGTTATGTAAGGTACGTTACTCCCACAGGTGTCTCTGGTGTAGCGTGAGCCTGTAGTGTGTAGTGTGTTATGTGGTTAGTTATGTAAGGTACGTTACTCCCACAGGTGTCTCTGGTGTAGTGTGAGCCTGTAGTGTGTTATGTGGTTAGTTATGTAAGGTACGTTACTCCCACAGGTGTCTCTGGTGTAGTGTGAGCCTGTAGTGTGTTATGTGGTTAGTTATGTAAGGTACGTTACTCCCACAGGTGTCTCTGGTGTAGCGTGAGCCTGTAGTGTGTAGTGTGTTATGTGGTTAGTTATGTAAGGTACGTTACTCCCACAGGTGTCTCTGGTGTAGTGTGAGCCTGTAGTGTGTTATGTGGTTAGTTATGTAAGGTACGTTACTCCCACAGGTGTCTCTGGTGTAGTGTGAGCCTGTAGTGTGTAGTGTGTTATGTGGTTAGTTATGTAAGGTATGTTACTCCCACAGGTGTCTCTGGTGTAGCGTGAGCCTGTAGTGTGTAGTGTGTTATGTGGTTAGTTATGTAAGGTACGTTACTCCCACAGGTGTCTCTGGTGTAGCGTGAGCCTGTAGTGTGTTATGTGGTTAGTTATGTAAGGTACGTTACTCCCACAGGTGTCTCTGGTGTAGCATGAGCCTGTAGTGTGTTGTGGTTAGTTATGTAAGGTACGTTACTCCCACAGGTGTCTCTGGTGTAGCGTGAGCCTGTAGTGTGTAGTGTGTTATGTGGTTAGTTATGTAAGGTACGTTACTCCCACAGGTGTCTCTGGTGTAGCGTGAGCCTGTAGTGTGTTATGTGGTTAGTTATGTAAGGTACGTTACTCCCACAGGTGTCTCTGGTGTAGCGTGAGCCTGTAGTGTGTTATGTGGTTAGTTATGTAAGGTACGTTACTCCCACAGGTGTCTCTGGTGTAGCGTGAGCCTGTAGTGTGTAGTGTGTTATGTGGTTAGTTATGTAAGGTACGTTACTCCCACAGGTGTCTCTGGTGTAGCGTGAGCCTGTAGTGTGTAGTGTGTTATGTGGTTAGTTATGTAAGGTACGTTACTCCCACAGGTGTCTCTGGTGTAGCGTGAGCCTGTAGTGTGTTATGTGGTTAGTTATGTAAGGTACGTTACTCCCACAGGTGTCTCTGGTGTAGCGTGAGCCTGTACAGTCCCTCCAGAAAAACGCGATTATGCGATCGCATGATTCCATGCATAATCAGCCAAAGTCCGCATATTTATGCGGGGGGCGCATTTTTTTAAATACGCCGCACTTTCGCCGCATAAATTGCAGATTTCCGCGTGCAAAATATGCGGGCTTGCATGATTTCATAATCCCCGCATTTTTGTTGCAAAAAGTCACATATATATCTTAGCAGAAAGTTGACAAATGTTGGGTTTACTTCACACAAGCGCAGCCATTTCCCCTGTTGCCATGGGAACGTTATGAAGTGACGTAATTACGCGACATCATTGAAAAGCTGCAAACCCCGCGATAGGCCTATTTCACAAAAATCCGGTCGTATCTTACACCGCAGGCCGTGCTTTGCAGGTTTTCATGGAACAACTGGGGAGAAGTTAAATCACGTCAGACACAGAAGGCAAAAAGACGTGTCTGTGGTGTGAAGGAGTAAGCAGATGTCGAAAATCGAGTGTTGATGCTGGTTCGGGAGTGATGCCCTGACAAAACATGTTTATATTGCACTTGATTGTTATCTGATTTGCACGTCATGCACTTTTATTTATTATTATCAAATGTTGGCAAATTAAAATTGTTTGTAGAAGTTGTTTTCTGTAACTTTCTTAAAAATGAGTGAACACGGAGCAGTTTTTCCGTGAGCGGGACTGGAAAACCCGGAGTGGATCATGAGCGGAGTGATAAAAGAACGCTTAGAGTGGAGAGAGGAACATGCTTTTGCTCCACTCCAGGCTTTGATCGCATCCCCCTAAGCAGGGGTGAATAGCCTACACCTCTTCTTTCCCATTCAAACTAAAATGAAGACATTTATTACACTATTAATGTAATTGGTGTTGGGCAATCACTTTTTTTTCTCTTTTTCATCAAACTGCAGTTTTTGCAAGTTCCCGCAATTTTTGCAAGTTCCCGCAATTTTTGCAAGTTCCCGCAATTTCATCGCATAAAATTGCATAAATATCCCGCATATTCCATCGCATTTTTTAAGAAAACTTGCCGCATAATCAAGGATTTTTGCCCGCAACAATCACAAAAAAACTCCGCGTTTTTCTGGAGGGACTGCCTGTAGTGTGTTATGTGGTTAGTTATGTAAGGTACGTTACTCCCACAGGTGTTTCTGGTGTAGTGTGAGCCTGTAGTGTGTAGTGTGTTATGTGGTTAGTTATGTAAGGTACGTTACTCCCACAGGTGTCTCTGGTGTAGTGTGAGCCTGTAGTGTGTAGTGTGTTATGTGGTTAGTTATGTAAGGTACGTTACTCCCACAGGTGTCTCTGGTGTAGCGTGAGCCTGTAGTGTGTAGTGTGTTATGTGGTTAGTTATGTAAGGTACGTTACTCCCACAGGTGTCTCTGGTGTAGCGTGAGCCTGTAGTGTGTAGTGTGTTATGTGGTTAGTTATGTAAGGTACGTTACTCCCACAGGTGTCTCTGGTGTAGTGTGAGCCTGTAGTGTGTTATGTGGTTAGTTATGTAAGGTACGTTACTCCCACAGGTGTCTCTGGTGTAGCGTGAGCCTGTAGTGTGTAGTGTGTTATGTGGTTAGTTATGTAAGGTATGTTACTCCCACAGGTGTCTCTGGTGTAGCGTGAGCCTGTAGTGTGTAGTGTGTTATGTGGTTAGTTATGTAAGGTATGTTACTCCCACAGGTGTCTCTGGTGTAGCATGAGCCTGTAGTGTGTTATGTGGTTAGTTATGTAAGGTACGTTACTCCCACAGGTGTCTCTGGTGTAGCGTGAGCCTGTAGTGTGTAGTGTGTTATGTGGTTAGTTATGTAAGGTATGTTACTCCCACAGGTGTCTCTGGTGTAGCGTGAGCCTGTAGTGTGTTATGTGGTTAGTTATGTAAGGTATGTTACTCCCACAGGTGTCTCTGGTGTAGTGTGAGCCTGTAGTGTGTAGTGTGTTATGTGGTTAGTTATGTAAGGTATGTTACTCCCACAGGTGTCTCTGGTGTAGTGTGAGCCTGTAGTGTGTAGTGTGTTATGTGGTTAGTTATGTAAGGTATGTTACTCCCACAGGTGTCTCTGGTGTAGTGTGAGCCTGTAGTGTGTTATGTGGTTAGTTATGTAAGGTATGTTACTCCCACAGGTGTCTCTGGTGTAGCGTGAGCCTGTAGTGTGTTATGTGGTTAGTTATGTAAGGTACGTTACTCCCACAGGTGTCTCTGGTGTAGTGTGAGCCTGTAGTGTGTTATGTGGTTAGTTATGTAAGGTACGTTACTCCCACAGGTGTCTCTGGTGTAGTGTGAGCCTGTAGTGTGTAGTGTGTTATGTGGTTAGTTATGTAAGGTACGTTACTCCCACAGGTGTCTCTGGTGTAGCGTGAGCCTGTAGTGTGTTATGTGGTTAGTTATGTAAGGTATGTTACTCCCACAGGTGTCTCTGATGTAGTGTGAGCCTGTAGTGTGTTATGTGGTTAGTTATGTAAGGTATGTTACTCCCACAGGTGTCTCTGGTGTAGTGTGAGCCTGTAGTGTGTAGTGTGTTATGTGGTTAGTTATGTAAGGTACGTTACTCCCACAGGTGTCTCTGGTGTAGTGTGAGCCTGTAGTGTGTAGTGTGTTATGTGGTTAGTTATGTAAGGTACGTTACTCCCACAGGTGTCTCTGGTGTAGCGTGAGCCTGTAGTGTGTTATGTGGTTAGTTATGTAAGGTACGTTACTCCCACAGGTGTCTCTGGTGTAGCGTGAGCCTGTAGTGTGTAGTGTGTTATGTGGTTAGTTATGTAAGGTACGTTACTCCCACAGGTGTCTCTGGTGTAGCGTGAGCCTGTAGTGTGTAGTGTGTTATGTGGTTAGTTATGTAAGGTACGTTACTCCCACAGGTGTCTCTGGTGTAGCGTGAGCCTGTAGTGTGTTATGTGGTTAGTTATGTAAGGTACGTTACTCCCACAGGTGTCTCTGGTGTAGCGTGAGCCTGTAGTGTGTAGTGTGTTATGTGGTTAGTTATGTAAGGTACGTTACTCCCACAGGTGTCTCTGGTGTAGCGTGAGCCTGTAGTGTGTAGTGTGTTATGTGGTTAGTTATGTAAGGTACGTTACTCCCACAGGTGTCTCTGGTGTAGCGTGAGCCTGTAGTGTATAGTGTGTTATGTGGTTAGTTATGTAAGGTACGTTACTCCCACAGGTGTCTCTGGTGTAGCGTGAGCCTGTAGTGTGTAGTGTGTTATGTGGTTAGTTATGTAAGGTACGTTACTCCCACAGGTGTCTCTGGTGTAGCGTGAGCCTGTAGTGTGTAGTGTGTTATGTGGTTAGTTATGTAAGGTACGTTACTCCCACAGGTGTCTCTGGTGTAGTGTGAGCCTGTAGTGTGTTATGTGGTTAGTTATGTAAGGTACGTTACTCCCACAGGTGTCTCTGGTGTAGCGTGAGCCTGTAGTGTGTAGTGTGTTATGTGGTTAGTTATGTAAGGTACGTTACTCCCACAGGTGTCTCTGGTGTAGTGTGAGCCTGTAGTGTGTAGTGTGTTATGTGGTTAGTTATGTAAGGTACGTTACTCCCACAGGTGTCTCTGGTGTAGCGTGAGCCTGTAGTGTGTAGTGTGTTATGTGGTTAGTTATGTAAGGTACGTTACTCCCACAGGTGTCTCTGGTGTAGCGTGAGCCTGTAGTGTGTTATGTGGTTAGTTATGTAAGGTACGTTACTCCCACAGGTGTCTCTGGTGTAGCGTGAGCCTGTAGTGTGTAGTGTGTTATGTGGTTAGTTATGTAAGGTACGTTACTCCCACAGGTGTCTCTGGTGTAGTGTGAGCCTGTAGTGTGTTATGTGGTTAGTTATGTAAGGTACGTTACTCCCACAGGTGTCTCTGGTGTAGCGTGAGCCTGTAGTGTGTTATGTGGTTAGTTATGTAAGGTATGTTACTCCCACAGGTGTCTCTGGTGTAGTGTGAGCCTGTAGTGTGTAGTGTGTTATGTGGTTAGTTATGTAAGGTACGTTACTCCCACAGGTGTCTCTGGTGTAGCGTGAGCCTGTAGTGTGTTATGTGGTTAGTTATGTAAGGTACGTTACTCCCACAGGTGTCTCTGGTGTAGCGTGAGCCTGTAGTGTGTAGTGTGTTATGTGGTTAGTTATGTAAGGTACGTTACTCCCACAGGTGTCTCAGGTGTAGTGTGAGCCTGTAGTGTGTAGTGTGTTATGTGGTTAGTTATGTAAGGTACGTTACTCCCACAGGTGTCTCTGGTGTAGTGTGAGCCTGTAGTGTGTTATGTGGTTAGTTATGTAAGGTATGTTACTCCCACAGGTGTCTCTGGTGTAGTGTGAGCCTGTAGTGTGTTATGTGGTTAGTTATGTAAGGTACGTTACTCCCACAGGTGTCTCTGGTGTAGTGTGAGCCTGTAGTGTGTTATGTGGTTAGTTATGTAAGGTACGTTACTCCCACAGGTGTCTCTGGTGTAGCGTGAGCCTGTAGTGTGTAGTGTGTTATGTGGTTAGTTATGTAAGGTACGTTACTCCCACAGGTGTCTCTGGTGTAGCGTGAGCCTGTAGTGTGTAGTGTGTTATGTGGTTAGTTATGTAAGGTACGTTACTCCCACAGGTGTCTCTGGTGTAGCGTGAGCCTGTAGTGTGTAGTGTGTTATGTGGTTAGTTATGTAAGGTACGTTACTCCCACAGGTGTCTCTGGTGTAGTGTGAGCCTGTAGTGTGTAGTGTGTTATGTGGTTAGTTATGTAAGGTACGTTACTCCCACAGGTGTCTCTGGTGTAGCGTGAGCCTGTAGTGTGTAGTGTGTTATGTGGTTAGTTATGTAAGGTACGTTACTCCCACAGGTGTCTCTGGTGTAGCGTGAGCCTGTAGTGTGTAGTGTGTTATGTGGTTAGTTATGTAAGGTACGTTACTCCCACAGGTGTCTCTGGTGTAGCGTGAGCCTGTAGTGTGTAGTGTGTTATGTGGTTAGTTATGTAAGGTACGTTACTCCCACAGGTGTCTCTGGTGTAGCGTGAGCCTGTAGTGTGTTATGTGGTTAGTTATGTAAGGTACGTTACTCCCACAGGTGTCTCTGGTGTAGCGTGAGCCTGTAGTGTGTAGTGTGTTATGTGGTTAGTTATGTAAGGTATGTTACTCCCACAGGTGTCTCTGGTGTAGTGTGAGCCTGTAGTGTGTTATGTGGTTAGTTATGTAAGGTACGTTACTCCCACAGGTGTCTCTGGTGTAGCGTGAGCCTGTAGTGTGTAGTGTGTTATGTGGTTAGTTATGTAAGGTACGTTACTCCCACAGGTGTCTCTGGTGTAGCGTGAGCCTGTAGTGTGTTATGTGGTTAGTTATGTAAGGTACGTTACTCCCACAGGTGTCTCTGGTGTAGCGTGAGCCTGTAGTGTGTAGTGTGTTATGTGGTTAGTTATGTAAGGTATGTTACTCCCACAGGTGTCTCTGGTGTAGTGTGAGCCTGTAGTGTGTTATGTGGTTAGTTATGTAAGGTACGTTACTCCCACAGGTGTCTCTGGTGTAGTGTGAGCCTGTAGTGTGTAGTGTGTTATGTGGTTAGTTATGTAAGGTACGTTACTCCCACAGGTGTCTCTGGTGTAGTGTGAGCCTGTAGTGTGTAGTGTGTTATGTGGTTAGTTATGTAAGGTACGTTACTCCCACAGGTGTCTCTGGTGTAGCGTGAGCCTGTAGTGTGTAGTGTGTTATGTGGTTAGTTATGTAAGGTACGTTACTCCCACAGGTGTCTCTGGTGTAGCGTGAGCCTGTAGTGTGTTATGTGGTTAGTTATGTAAGGTACGTTACTCCCACAGGTGTCTCTGGTGTAGCGTGAGCCTGTAGTGTGTAGTGTGTTATGTGGTTAGTTATGTAAGGTATGTTACTCCCACAGGTGTCTCTGGTGTAGCGTGAGCCTGTAGTGTGTAGTGTGTTATGTGGTTAGTTATGTAAGGTACGTTACTCCCACAGGTGTCTCTGGTGTAGTGTGAGCCTGTAGTGTGTTATGTGGTTAGTTATGTAAGGTACGTTACTCCCACAGGTGTCTCTGGTGTAGCGTGAGCCTGTAGTGTGTAGTGTGTTATGTGGTTAGTTATGTAAGGTACGTTACTCCCACAGGTGTCTCTGGTGTAGTGTGAGCCTGTAGTGTGTTATGTGGTTAGTTATGTAAGGTACGTTACTCCCACAGGTGTCTCTGGTGTAGTGTGAGCCTGTAGTGTGTAGTGTGTTATGTGGTTAGTTATGTAAGGTACGTTACTCCCACAGGTGTCTCTGGTGTAGTGTGAGCCTGTAGTGTGTTATGTGGTTAGTTATGTAAGGTACGTTACTCCCACAGGTGTCTCTGGTGTAGTGTGAGCCTGTAGTGTGTTATGTGGTTAGTTATGTAAGGTACGTTACTCCCACAGGTGTCTCTGGTGACCAACTGTCGTCCCGCCACTCGCCCGTTCCGAGCGTCCAGTTCCCACTTCTTCTTCCTGGTGGTGTTGCTGATCGGCTTGGCTCTGGCGTCAGTTCCCGTCACCGTCAGTATTGCAGAGTGAGTCCACGCATCAGAACACGCATCACAACACGCTCATCACAACACACGTCACAACACGCATCACGACACGCTTCACGACACACATCACAACACAACACGCATCACAACACGCGTCACAACACGCTTTCACAACACACATCACAACACAGGTCACGACACGCTTCACAACACACGTTGCGACACACATCACAACACGCTTCACGACACAGATCACAACACACATCACAACACGCTTCACGACACACATCACATCACGACACACATCACGACACAGGTCACAACACGCTTCACGACACACATCACATCACAACACACATCACGACACAGGTAACAAAACACGCTTCACGACACGCATCACAACACGCTTCACGACACACATCACAACACGCTTCACGACACACATCACGACACGCATCACAACACACATCACAACACACATCACAACGCAGGTCACGACACGCTTCACAACACGCTTCTCGGCATTTGCCCACTCTCCTCACTGCGGTGTGCTTCAGTATTAAACACGCTCTCCTCACTGCGGTGTGCTCCAGTATTAAACACGCTCTCCTCACTGCGGTGTGCTCCAGTATTAAACACGCTCTCCTCACTGCGGTGTGCTCCAGTGTTAAACACGCTCTCCTCACTGCGGTGTGCTCCAGTGTTAAACACGCTCTCCTCACTGCGGTGTGCTCCAGTGTTAAACACGCTCTCCTCACTGCGGTGTGCTCCAGTGTTAAACACGCTCTCCTCACTGCGGTGTGCTCCAGTATTAAACACGCTCTCCTCACTGCGGTGTGCTCCAGTATTAAACACGCTCTCCTCACTGCGGTGTGCTCCAGTATTAAACACGCTCTCCTCACTGCGGTGTGCTCCAGTATTAAACACGCTCTCCTCACTGCGGTGTGCTCCAGTATTAAACACGCTCTCCTCACTGCGGTGTGCTCCAGTGTTAAACACGCTCTCCTCACTGCGGTGTGCTCCAGTATTAAACACTCTCTCCTCACTGCGGTGTGCTCCAGTGTTAAACACGCTCTCCTCACTGCGGTGTGCTTCAGTATTAAACACGCTCTCCTCACTGCGGTGTGCTCCAGTATTAAACACGCTCTCCTCACTGCGGTGTGCTCCAGTATTAAACACGCTCTCCTCACTGCGGTGTGCTCCAGTGTTAAACACGCTCTCCTCACTGCGGTGTGCTCCAGTGTTAAACACGCTCTCCTCACTGCGGTGTGCTCCAGTGTTAAACACGCTCTCCTCACTGCGGTGTGCTCCAGTATTAAACACGCTCTCCTCACTGCGGTGTGCTCCAGTGTTAAACACGCTCTCCTCACTGCGGTGTGCTCCAGTATTAAACACGCTCTCCTCACTGCGGTGTGCTCCAGTATTAAACACGCTCTCCTCACTGCGGTGTGCTCCAGTGTTAAACACGCTCTCCTCACTGCGGTGTGCTCCAGTATTAAACACGCTCTCCTCACTGCGGTGTGCTCCAGTGTTAAACACGCTCTCCTCACTGCGGTGTGCTCCAGTATTAAACACGCTCTCCTCACTGCGGTGTGCTCCAGTGTTAAACACGCTCTCCTCACTGCGGTGTGCTCCAGTGTTAAACACGCTCTCCTCACTGCGGTGTGTTCCAGTATTAAACACGCTCTCCTCACTGCGGTGTGTTCCAGTATTAAACACGCTCTCCTCACTGCGGTGTGCTCCAGTATTAAACACGCTCTCCTCACTGCGGTGTGCTCCAGTATTAAACACTCTCTCCTCACTGCGGTGTGCTCCAGTGTTAAACACGCTCTCCTCACTGCGGTGTGCTCCAGTATTAAACACGCTCTCCTCACTGCGGTGTGCTCCAGTATTAAACACTCTCTCCTCACTGCGGTGTGCTCCAGTATTAAACACGCTCTCCTCACTGCGGTGTGCTCCAGTATTAAACACTCTCTCCTCACTGCGGTGTGCTCCAGTATTAAACACGCTCTCCTCACTGCGGTGTGCTCCAGTATTAAACACGCTCTCCTCACTGCGGTGTGTTCCAGTATTAAACACGCTCTCCTCACTGCGGTGTGCTCCAGTATTAAACACGCTCTCCTCACTGCGGTGTGTTCCAGTATTAAACACGCTCTCCTCACTGCGGTGTGCTCCAGTATTAAACACGCTCTCCTCACTGCGGTGTGCTCCAGTATTAAACACTCTCTCCTCACTGCGGTGTGCTCCAGTGTTAAACACGCTCTCCTCACTGCGGTGTGCTCCAGTGTTAAACACGCTCTCCTCACTGCGGTGTGCTCCAGTATTAAACACGCTCTCCTCACTGCGGTGTGTTCCAGTATTAAACACGCTCTCCTCACTGCGGTGTGCTCCAGTATTAAACACGCTCTCCTCACTGCGGTGTGTTCCAGTATTAAACACGCTCTCCTCACTGCGGTGTGCTCCAGTGTTAAACACGCTCTCCTCACTGCGGTGTGCTCCAGTATTAAACACGCTCTCCTCACTGCGGTGTGTTCCAGTATTAAACACGCTCTCCTCACTGCGGTGTGCTCCAGTATTAAACACGCTCTCCTCACTGCGGTGTGTTCCAGTATTAAACACGCTCTCCTCACTGCGGTGTGTTCCAGTATTAAACACGCTCTCCTCACTGCGGTGTGTTCCAGTATTAAACACGCTCTCCTCACTGCGGTGTGTTCCAGTATTAAACACGCTCTCCTCACTGCGGTGTGCTCCAGTATTAAACACGCTCTCCTCACTGCGGTGTGTTCCAGTATTAAACACGCTCTCCTCACTGCGGTGTGCTCCAGTGTTAAACACGCTCTCCTCACTGCGGTGTGCTCCAGTGTTAAACACGCTCTCCTCACTGCGGTGTGCTCCAGTATTAAACACGCTCTCCTCACTGCGGTGTGCTCCAGTATTAAACACGCTCTCCTCACTGCGGTGTGCTCCAGTATTAAACACGCTCTCCTCACTGCGGTGTGTTCCAGTATTAAACACGCTCTCCTCACTGCGGTGTGCTCCAGTATTAAACACGCTCTCCTCACTGCGGTGTGCTCCAGTATTAAACACGCTCTCCTCACTGCGGTGTGCTCCAGTATTAAACACGCTCTCCTCACTGCGGTGTGCTCCAGTGTTAAACACGCTCTCCTCACTGCGGTGTGCTCCAGTATTAAACACGCTCTCCTCACTGCGGTGTGTTCCAGTGTTAAACACGCTCTCCTCACTGCGGTGTGCTCCAGTATTAAACACGCTCTCCTCACTGCGGTGTGCTCCAGTATTAAACACGCTCTCCTCACTGCGGTGTGTTCCAGTGTTAAACACGCTCTCCTCACTGCGGTGTGCTCCAGTATTAAACACGCTCCAGTGTTAAACACGCTCTCCTCACTGCGGTGTGCTCCAGTATTAAACACGCTCTCCTCACTGCGGTGTGCTCCAGTATTAAACACGCTCCAGTATTAAACACGCTCTCCTCACTGCGGTGTGCTCCAGTATTAAACACGCTCCAGTGTTAAACACGCTCTCCTCACTGCGGTGTGCTCCAGTATTAAACACGCTCCAGTATTAAACACGCTCTCCTCAGTGCGGTGTGCTCCAGTATTCGCGTCTCAGTGTTGGTTAAACTCTCCTCTGCGGTGTGTGTGCAGGATCCAGGCGTCGCGAGCGTGTGGCCCGTTCGTCAGCTACAGCACCTCCTGGCAGGTGGTGCCGCGGGGGATTACCCAGCTGCCCCTGGGCCTGCGCTCGTTCCTGCTAGCGCTCGCCTCCGAGGCCTTCGCCGTGTCCTTCTTCGTCATCACCTGGTGAGCATCATCATCATCATCATCATCATGTGCAGTTAATCGTTCTGCTTTATCGCTTGATCCTTTAAGTGTGCAAATAAACATTTCATTTTACTGTTCAGTTAACATTTTTACAAACGTGTGCTTTACCTAATTTGATGTTCTTGGTCAAAATGACCCATCTTCAAGAGATTGCTTGTGAATCTCTTACTATGCCATTATCACCAAATACTAGATTCAGTCTTTTTGTCAACTTGAGGCCTATGATCAATCAGTGACAAAAAAACTCTGCTAACCCAAAGAAAACAGGTTGATAAAAGTTTGAATCCAGTATTCTGTGATAAAAGAGCAATTTTTCATGGTGTACCAAAGGTGAAACCCCCCCCCAAATAAGTTCAACAATTATCCTGTGTGAGCAAAGTCAGTAAGTTTTAGTCCAACGCGATAACATCAACTAGCATTCGCAGGAAACAGAAAATCCTGTCCGTGTCAAAGTGACCAGAAAACATGTGGGATAAACTCTCTCTCTGTGTGTGTGTGTGTGTGTGTGTGTGTGTTGCAGTCTGGGGATGTTCTATGTGATTGCCCTGGCTGGAGCTCATAAGCGTGTGATTGAACAGCTCCGAGATCAGCTGGCCATGGTGAGTCTCCACATGATGATGATGATGATGATGCTGATGATGATGCTGATGATGAT
The DNA here is from genome assembly GCF_951802725.1 of Rutilus rutilus. NCBI lineage: Eukaryota > Metazoa > Chordata > Actinopteri > Cypriniformes > Leuciscidae > Rutilus > Rutilus rutilus. The sequence goes on from NC_140210.1 coordinate 62,296,685, forward strand.
GATGATGATGATGATGATGATGAGTGTGTGTCTCTGTGTGAGCAGGAGGGCCGGGACAAGCGTTTCCTCATCCAGAAGTTGTATCAGGCTCAGCAGGCCACATACGGGCGTTCTGCAGACGCCAAGGGTTTGCGCAGGAACCGAGCTGATGCTGGACTGTGTTTAGTGGAGCCGTCAGTGGTTCTGGAGACTCAGGCCTGACCCGAACCATCGACCCAACGACCCATAGAACCAACGATCCATCGACTCATCAGACACACTCGCTCAGTGGAGCCGTCAGTGGTTCTGGAGACTCAGGCCTGACCCGAACCATCGACCCAACGACCCATAGAACCAACGACCCATCGACTCATCAAACACACTCGCTCAGTGGAGCCGTCAGTGGCTCTGGAGACTCAGGCCTGACCCGAACCATCGACCCAACGAACGACCCATCGACTCATCAAACACACTCGCTCAGTGGAGCCGTCAGTGGCTCTGGAGACTCAGGCCTGACCCGAACCATCGACCCAACGACCCATAGAACCAACGATCCATCGACTCATCAAACACACTCGCTCAGTGGAGCCGTCAGTGGCTCTGGAGACTCAGTCATGACCCAACCCAACGACCCAGCACCCATCGACCCAGCGAACCAATGAACCAGCTACCCAGCGAACCAGTGACCCATCGACCCAGCGTACCATCGACCCAGCGAACACACTCGCTCAGCGCAGCGCTCCTGAACACACTAACTCACCTTACACTACACCCTGTTTACTACATTCACTGTCTAATGTCTTATTAGTGTGATTTTTGCTCTGTGTTTACAAAATGTATAAAAGTTTTGAGAATATCCAATGGATGTGAGTGAACTGCTTTACCATCTGCACAATAAACCCATGAAACATCAGAATACAGAAGATTTGAGAGATTTTCATCTGACTGAGTAACATTTATGGATGCCATACTGAGAATTTAGCTGTGTTTGATTAACTCAGACTGAACTACTGTTGGCCACTTTGGTAAAGAGTCAGTTTACTCAGGCAAACATTCAGTTGTCAATCATGGAATTAACTTTTGTGCGGTTATAAAAGGACATTTCTGGCCCAGTTTGATTTTTGACATGTTAAATAATTTAATAACTTTGACCAAACCAAAGGAATCTGGGTTTATCTGGTAAGTGTCTGCAGTTACTCCCTGCTGGTTAATGGAGACATAATTATGTGGGGAAAGCGTCTTCCTCCAGAGATGGGAGGCATTTGATAATTATGGTAGTTTTTGCAATTTTTTGCAAATGTTTTCTTTATATTCATTCACTGAAATTCATCCAGGTATTATAGACCTCATGAGCATTACTATGCTCTAATACGACCCATTGACTCCTTCCTTAAACAAAAAGTATGATGCAACAGCACAATTTATGTTAATAGTTATTAAACTTTTAGCTTTAAAACGTTTATTTTAGCAAATAAAAAATTTGTGTGGAAAAAAAATTGACTTCAATAAACGAAAATATGTAAGGAATATTTTTCGACAGTCTGGGTTTCTAACGTTACATGATATTCGAGGATTTTATTTTGACGTCCTCCTACATTATTTTGAAGGCTTTTATTTTGACGGGTTGCCATCTATTTTTTACAGTCTATGGTTGCCATATGATATACAAGGCTTTTATTTTGACGGGCTGCTACGTGATGTTGGAGGCTTTTATTTTGACGGGCTGCTATATGATATTCGAGGATTTTATTTTGACGGGTTGCCATATGATATACAAGGCTTTTATTTTGACGGGCTGCTACGTGATGTTGGAGGCTTTTATTTTGACGGGCTGCTATATGATATTCAAGGCTTTTATTTTGGCGGGTTGCCATATGATATACAAGGCTTTTATTTTGACGGGCTGCTACGTGATGTTGGAGGCTTTTATTTTGACGGGCTGCTATATGATATTCAAGGCTTTTATTTTGGCGGGTTGCTCGCGGATATCGGGGCCCGTGAGCGCAGAGAAGCTTCGGTCGGTCGCGAATCTTCGCAAATCAAACCGAGATCGATATTAAAGCAGTAATGATCGCGCAGCAGCGTGTTAGTGCACTTTAAACACATCTGCAGGTGAGCGTGTGACCGTCCGTATCAGCTCTATAGATGTCAGTGTAAATAATAAACACGTTGAGCAGAAGTGAGCATAATGATCCATTCTGCATTAATATAGTGTTAATTACACGTGACAGCCTGTAGACATTGAGTTTCAGTCTCAGGAGTTTTAATGATAAGTGATCCTGAAGACGTGTGTGTGTGTGTGCGTGTCAAGTCAAGTCACCTTTATTTATATAGCGCTTTATACAACAAATTGTGTGTTTTTATAATTATTTATTTTATATTTAAAGGTGCAGTCTGTTACTTTTTTGTGTTAAAAATGTACACAATTTAAATAATAAGTGAGTACAGCATGAATCCATTGTACAAGCCGAGTTTTTGTCTTATCCTGAATCACTACAGTACACCTATAATAAGTGTTTATATTGGGACTATTTTAGACCGGTCGGGTCGTACCGCTGCGGAGGAACACGGTATCTGCGTGACGTGTCATATACATAAACACAGAGAAGTAGCTCCAGCTAATGTTCTTTCGCGAGACGCATTCAGTTCTTTTTATTAACCGCTAGAGCGGCTGCAGCATTAATGATAGATAATCAGGGTTTGACATTTACTTTTTCACTCACCGGCCAATTTGGCTTAAATACATTTTTAAGTGACTGGCCATTCAGAACTTCTACTAGTCAAAAAAAAATATATATATATTTTTTTGCTTTGATGTACTGGAGGACCCCCTCGAAAACGAGATGTCTCATCTCAAGAGGTTAATCCTCGCAATAAAGATATGTTAAATAATATATATATATATAATAAAATTTGGATTTCATACATTAATTTATTATTCAAACAAGATCCTGTAATCCAGCCATCTCCTGCCTTCCGCTTTCATCCTCATCCTTTTCTCCAAAAACATGTTTAGGTGGACAGTACAAAGAACATCAAAAACAAAGGATGGTGGAAAATAATAATGTCTTTTCTGTTCACCAAATGCTTTTTAATCTCCGCTATTGCTTCAATGCAAATGAACAAGCATGTTTACCCGCGCGTGGCGGCTTGGCGGGTGTTAATTTCAAACCTTGTATATAATATTATTTCTGAATGTGTTATTGGTGTTATTTGAATGTGTTTAGAGTCACAGTGAGTCGGGTCGGGTCGGGTCATGGCGTCGGGTCCAGAGGCCGTCCACTACATCCACCTCCACAACTCCAGCCAGTCGGTTCTGGAAGCCCTGAGATCCCAGCGGCGTAAAGGCCTGTTCTGCGACGTCACGGTGCGCATCCACGACGCCTCGCTGCGGGCCCACGCCTGCGTGCTAGCGGCCGGGAGCCCCTTCTTCCAGGACAAGCTCCTGCTGGGCCACTCGGAGATCTCGGTGCCGCCGCTGGTGCCGGCGGAGACGGTGCGGCAGCTCGTGGACTTCATGTACAGCGGCTCGCTAGTCGTGCTACACTCGCAGGCGCTCTGCATCCTCACCGCCGCCTCCATCCTGCAGATCAAGACCGTCATCGACGAGTGCACGCAGATCATCTCGCAGCGGCGCGGGGCCGGGGCCTCTGGTGGGGGGGCGGGGCCTAAGCAGGAGGAGGGCGGGGCCGACGGAAAGGGGCGGGAGAGCGCGGCGCTGACGGGCTACGGCTACGACTGCGGCTCGGACATGGCGGCCGCTCTGGGAGGCGGAGCTCAGTCGGAGGGTGGCGGTCTGGAAGGGGGCGGAGTCGCCGCTCTAATGCCACTCGGTGAGTTAGAAGGTGGGGCCATGTGTAGAGGGGAGGGGCTTGGTGTAGCAGGGGGCGGGGCCATGCTGAAGCCCTCGAGCTGCTCGCAGGAGATCAGCTACATGTTGAGCGCGGAGCGTGGCGCAGCGAACGAGCGTGGGCAGATGGCGGAGGAGTACGGCGGCGTGGCTGAGGAGCTGGTGAGCGGCGTGGAGCGCTTCAGCGAAGACGACGAGAGAGACGCACACGACGCCGACAGAGACAGACAGACCGCGCACACGCGCAAACAGAGGCAGCCGCTGAGACTGCAGGTAATTCTACGCTCACTTTTGTCAAACAGAGATTAGCATTGGCTCTGATGCGTGTGTGTTGGTGCAGGTGCTAAACAGAGATTAGCATTAGCTGTGATGTGTGTGTTGTGCAGGTGCTAAACAGAGATTAGCATTAGCTGTGATGTGTGTGTTGTGCAGGTGCTAAATGGAGATTAGCATTAGTTAGAGAAATAGAGATTAGCAGAGATTAGCATTAGCTGTGATGTGTGTGTGCAGGTGTTAAACAGAGATTAGCATTAGCTGTGATGTGTGTGTTGGTGCAGGTGCTAAATGGAGATTAGCATTAGCTAGAGAAATAGAGATTAGCATGAGTGTGTTAGATTAGCAGAGATTAGCAGTAGCTGTGATGTGTGTGTGCAGGTGCTAAACAGATTAGCATTAGCTGTGATGAGTGTGTGTTAGATTAGCAGAGATTAGCATAAGATGTGATGCGTGTGTGTTGTGCAGGTGCTGGGCGGCGAGCAGGTGGTGGTGAAGAACGAGGGCGTGCAGGAAGGGGAGGGGCTGTTTGAGATGGATGAGAGAGGAAACGCATCACACGGCTCACACCAGCCCAGCTACGCACAGGTAACACACACACACTGTAACACGCGGCTCACACCAGCCCAGCTACGCACAGGTAACACACACACACTGTAACACGCGGCTCACACCAGCCCAGCTACGCACAGGTAACACACACACACTGTGACACGCGGCTCACACCAGCCCAGCTACGCACAGGTAACACACACACACTGTGACACGCGGCTCACACCAGCCCAGCTACGCACAGGTAACACACACACACTGTGACACGCGGCTCACACCAGCCCAGCTACGCACAGGTAACACACACACACTGTAACACGCGGCTCACACCAGCCCAGCTACGCACAGGTAACACACACACACTGTAACACGCGGCTCACACCAGCCCAGCTACGCACAGGTAACACACACACACTGTAACACGCGGCTCACACCAGCCCAGCTACGCACAGGTAACACACACACACTGTGACACGCGGCTCACACCAGCCCAGCTACGCACAGGTAACACACACACACTGTGACACGCGGCTCACACCAGCCCAGCTACGCACAGGTAACACACACACACTGTGACACGCGGCTCACACCAGCCCAGCTACGCACAGGTAACACACACACACTGTGACACGCGGCTCACACCAGCCCAGCTACGCACAGGTAACACACACACACTGTGACACGCGGCTCACACCAGCCCAGCTACGCACAGGTAACACACACACACTGTGACACGCGGCTCACACCAGCCCAGCTACGCACAGGTAACACACACACACTGTGACACGCGGCTCACACCAGCCCAGCTACGCACAGGTAACACACACACACACACACTGTGACACGCGGCTCACACCAGCCCAGCTATGCACAGGTAACACACACACACACTGTAACACGCGGCTCACACCAGCCCAGCTACGCACAGGTAACACACACACACACACACTGTGACACGCGGCTCACACCAGCCCAGCTACGCACAGGTAACACACACACACTGTAACACGCGGCTCACACCAGCCCAGCTACGCACAGGTAACACACACACACTGTAACACGCGGCTCACACCAGCCCAGCTACGCACAGGTAACACACACACACTGTGACACGCGGCTCACACCAGCCCAGCTACGCACAGGTAACACACACACACTGTGACACGCGGCTCACACCAGCCCAGCTACGCACAGGTAACACACACACACACACACTGTGACACGCGGCTCACACCAGCCCAGCTACGCACAGGTAACACACACACACACTGTAACACGCGGCTCACACCAGCCCAGCTACGCACAGGTAACACACACACACACACACTGTGACACGCGGCTCACACCAGCCCAGCTACGCACAGGTAACACACACACACTGTAACACGCGGCTCACACCAGCCCAGCTACGCACAGGTAACACACACACACTGTGACACACGGCTCACACCAGCTCAGCTACGCACAGGTAACACACACACACACACACTGTGACACGCGGCTCACACCAGCTCAGCTACGCACAGGTAACACACACACACACACTGTGACACGCGGCTCACACCAGCCCAGCTACACACAGGTAACACACACACACTGTGACACGCGGCTCACACCAGCCCAGCTACGCACAGGTAACACACACACACACACTGTGACACACGGCTCACACCAGCTCAGCTACGCACAGGTAACACACACACACACACTGTGACACACGGCTCACACCAGCCCAGCTACGCACAGGTAACACACACACACTGTGACACACGGCTCACACCAGCCCAGCTACGCACAGGTAACACACACACACTGTGACACGCGGCTCACACCAGCTCAGCTACGCACAGGTAACACACACACACTGTGACACGCGGCTCACACCAGCTCAGCTACGCACAGGTAACGCACACACACTGTGACACGCGGCTCACACCAGCTCAGCTACACACAGGTAACACACACACACTGTGACACGCGGCTCACACCAGCTCAGCTACGCACAGGTAACACACACACACTGTGACACGCGGCTCACACCAGCTCAGCTACGCACAGGTAACACACACACACTATGACACGCGGCTCACACCAGCCCAGCTACGCACAGGTAACACACACACACTGTGACACGCGGCTCACACCAGCCCAGCTACGCACAGGTAACGCACACACACTGTGACACGCGGCTCACACCAGCCCAGCTACGCACAGGTAACACACACACACTGTGACACGCGGCTCACACCAGCCCAGCTACGCACAGGTAACACACACACACTGTGACACGCGGCTCACACCAGCCCAGCTACGCACAGGTAACACACACACACTGTGACACGCGGCTCACACCAGCCCAGCTACGCACAGGTAACACACACACACTGTGACACGCGGCTCACACCAGCCCAGCTACGCACAGGTAACACACACACACTGTGACACGCGGCTCACACCAGCCCAGCTACGCACAGGTAACACACACACACTGTGACACGCGGCTCACACCAGCCCAGCTACGCACAGGTAACACACACACACTGTGACACGCGGCTCACACCAGCCCAGCTACGCACAGGTAACACACACACACTGTGACACGCGGCTCACACCAGCCCAGCTACGCACAGGTAACACACACACACTGTGACACGCGGCTCACACCAGCCCAGCTACGCACAGGTAACACACACACACTGTGACACGCGGCTCACACCAGCCCAGCTACGCACAGGTAACGCACACACACTGTGACACGCGGCTCACACCAGCCCAGCTACGCACAGGTAACACACACACACTGTAACACGCGGCTCACACCAGCCCAGCTACGCACAGGTAACACACACACACTATGACACGCGGCTCACACCAGCCCAGCTACGCACAGGTAACACACACACACTGTGACACACGGCTCACACCAGCCCAGCTACGCACAGGTAACACACACACACTATGACACGCGGCTCACACCAGCCCAGCTACGCACAGGTAACACACACACACTATGACACGCGGCTCACACCAGCCCAGCTACGCACAGGTAACACACACACACTGTGACACACGGCTCACACCAGCCCAGCTACGCACAGGTAACACACACACACTATGACACGCGGCTCACACCAGCCCAGCTACGCACAGGTAACACACACACACTATGACACGCGGCTCACACCAGCCCAGCTACGCACAGGTAACACACACACACTGTGACACGCGGCTCACACCAGCTCAGCTACACACAGGTAACACACACACACTATGACACGCGGCTCACACCAGCCCAGCTACGCACAGGTAACACACACACACTGTGACACACGGCTCACACCAGCCCAGCTACGCACAGGTAACACACACACACTATGACACGCGGCTCACACCAGCCCAGCTACGCACAGGTAACACACACACACTGTGACACGCGGCTCACACCAGCCCAGCTACGCACAGGTAACACACACACACTGTGACACGCGGCTCACACCAGCCCAGCTACGCACAGGTAACACACACACACTATGACACGCGGCTCACACCAGCCCAGCTACGCACAGGTAACACACACACACTGTGACACGCGGCTCACACCAGCTCAGCTACACACAGGTAACACACACACACTATGACACGCGGCTCACACCAGCCCAGCTACGCACAGGTAACACACACACACTGTGACACGCGGCTCACACCAGCCCAGCTACGCACAGGTAACACACACACACTGTGACACGCGGCTCACACCAGCCCAGCTACGCACAGGTAACACACACACACTGTGACACGCGGCTCACACCAGCCCAGCTACGCACAGGTAACACACACACACTGTGACACGCGGCTCACACCAGCCCAGCTACGCACAGGTAACACACACACACTGTGACACACGGCTCACACCAGCCCAGCTACGCACAGGTAACACACACACACTATGACACGCGGCTCACACCAGCCCAGCTACGCACAGGTAACACACACACACTGTGACACGCGGCTCACACCAGCCCAGCTACGCACAGGTAACACACACACACTGTGACACGCGGCTCACACCAGCTCAGCTACACACAGGTAACACACACACACTATGACACGCGGCTCACACCAGCCCAGCTACGCACAGGTAACACACACACACTGTAACACGCGGCTCACACCAGCCCAGCTACGCACAGGTAACACACACACTGTAACACGCGGCTCACACCAGCCCAGCTACGCACAGGTAACACACACACACTGTGACACGCGGCTCACACCAGCCCAGCTACGCACAGGTAACACACACACACTGTGACACGCGGCTCACACCAGCCCAGCTACGCACAGGTAACACACACACACTGTGACACGCGGCTCACACCAGCTCAGCTACGCACAGGTAACGCACACACACTGTGACACGCGGCTCACACCAGCTCAGCTACACACAGGTAACACACACACACTATGACACGCGGCTCACACCAGCCCAGCTACGCACAGGTAACACACACACACTGTGACACGCGGCTCACACCAGCTCAGCTACGCACAGGTAACACACACACACTGTGACACGCGGCTCACACCAGCCCAGCTACGCACAGGTAACACACACACACTGTGACACGCGGCTCACACCAGCCCAGCTACGCACAGGTAACACACACACACTGTGACACGCGGCTCACACCAGCTCAGCTACGCACAGGTAACACACACACACTGTGACACGCGGCTCACACCAGCTCAGCTACGCACAGGTAACACACACACACTGTGACACGCGGCTCACACCAGCCCAGCTACGCACAGGTAACACACACACACTGTGACACGCGGCTCACACCAGCCCAGCTACGCACAGGTAACACACACACACTGTGACACGCGGCTCACACCAGCCCAGCTACGCACAGGTAACACACACACACTGTGACACGCGGCTCACACCAGCTCAGCTACGCACAGGTAACGCACACACACTGTGACACGCGGCTCACACCAGCTCAGCTACACACAGGTAACACACACACACTGTGACACGCGGCTCACACCAGCTCAGCTACGCACAGGTAACACACACACACTGTGACACGCGGCTCACACCAGCTCAGCTACGCACAGGTAACACACACACACTGTGACACGCGGCTCACACCAGCCCAGCTACGCACAGGTAACACACACACACTGTGACACGCGGCTCACACCAGCCCAGCTACGCACAGGTAACACACACACACTGTGACACGCGGCTCACACCAGCCCAGCTACGCACAGGTAACACACACACACTGTGACACGCGGCTCACACCAGCTCAGCTACGCACAGGTAACACACACACACTGTGACACGCGGCTCACACCAGCTCAGCTACGCACAGGTAACACACACACACTGTGACACGCGGCTCACACCAGCCCAGCTACGCACAGGTAACACACACACACTGTGACACGCGGCTCACACCAGCTCAGCTACGCACAGGTAACGCACACACACTGTGACACGCGGCTCACACCAGCTCAGCTACACACAGGTAACACACACACACTGTGACACGCGGCTCACACCAGCTCAGCTACGCACAGGTAACACACACACACTGTAACACGCGGCTCACACCAGCCCAGCTACACACAGGTAACACACACACACTGTGACACGCGGCTCACACCAGCTCAGCTACGCACAGGTAACACACACACACTGTGACACGCGGCTCACACCAGCCCAGCTACGCACAGGTAACACACACACACTGTGACACGCGGCTCACACCAGCTCAGCTACGCACAGGTAACGCACACACACTGTGACACGCGGCTCACACCAGCTCAGCTACACACAGGTAACACACACACACTGTGACACGCGGCTCACACCAGCTCAGCTACACACAGGTAACACACACACACTATGACACGCGGCTCACACCAGCCCAGCTACGCACAGGTAACACACACACACTGTAACACGCGGCTCACACCAGCCCAGCTACGCACAGGTAACACACACACACTGTAACACGCGGCTCACACCAGCCCAGCTACGCACAGGTAACACACACACACTGTAACACGCGGCTCACACCAGCCCAGCTACGCACAGGTAACACACACACACTGTAACACGCGGCTCACACCAGCCCAGCTACGCACAGGTAACACACACACACTGTGACACGCGGCTCACACCAGCCCAGCTACGCACAGGTAACACACACACACTGTAACACGCGGCTCACACCAGCCCAGCTACGCACAGGTAACACACACACACTGTAACACGCGGCTCACACCAGCCCAGCTACGCACAGGTAACACACACACACTGTGACACGCGGCTCACACCAGCCCAGCTACGCACAGGTAACACACACACACTGTAACACGCGGCTCACACCAGCCCAGCTACGCACAGGTAACACACACACACTGTGACACGCGGCTCACACCAGCTCAGCTACGCACAGGTAACACACACACACTGTGACACGCGGCTCACACCAGCCCAGCTACGCACAGGTAACGCACACACACTGTGACACGCGGCTCACACCAGCCCAGCTACGCACAGGTAACGCACACACACTGTGACACGCGGCTCACACCAGCCCAGCTACGCACAGGTAACACACACACACTGTAACACGCGGCTCACACCAGCCCAGCTACGCACAGGTAACACACACACACTGTAACACGCGGCTCACACCAGCCCAGCTACGCACAGGTAACACACACACACTGTGACACGCGGCTCACACCAGCTCAGCTACGCACAGGTAACACACACACACTGTGACACGCGGCTCACACCAGCCCAGCTACGCACAGGTAACACACACACACTGTAACACGCGGCTCACACCAGCCCAGCTACGCACAGGTAACACACACACACTGTAACACGCGGCTCACACCAGCCCAGCTACGCACAGGTAACACACACACACTGTGACACGCGGCTCACACCAGCTCAGCTACGCACAGGTAACACACACACACTGTGACACGCGGCTCACACCAGCTCAGCTACGCACAGGTAACGCACACACACTGTGACACGCGGCTCACACCAGCCCAGCTACGCACAGGTAACGCACACACACTGTGACACGCGGCTCACACCAGCCCAGCTACGCACAGGTAACACACACACTGTAACACGCGGCTCACACCAGCCCAGCTACGCACAGGTAACACACACACACTGTGACACGCGGCTCACACCAGCCCAGCTACGCACAGGTAACACACACACACTGTGACACGCGGCTCACACCAGCTCAGCTACGCACAGGTAACACACACACACACACTGTGACACGCGGCTCACACCAGCTCAGCTACGCACAGGTAACGCACACACACTGTGACACACGGCGGCAGCAACTAGCGTGTTTGTGTGTTTCAGGGCGGGTTCTACGAGGACTCCGGCGTGTTCCCGGGCGGCTTCTGGTCTCAGGCGGATCCGCAGGCGTCTCTGGGCTCGAACCCGCGCGGCCGAGTCAACAAACCGCTCTCGCCGCCGCCACCGGCCTCGCAGAATCTCGGCAGCCAGGTCTGACCCGCCGCTAGTCGTGTAACGCGTCACCGCCGCTCTGCTAACGCACGTCTCCCTGTCCTCAGATGCTGTTCCAGTTTCCTGCCAGCGAATCACAGAGCCAGTCCTTCTTCGTGGGCGGACCCATGGTGATTGACGGCTTGGCTGATTCGTGCCAGCAGGCCCCACCCCCTGCCCCTCTGACCCCGGCTCCGCCCCCCTCCACCCCAGCATGCATTGCAGGTCCGAGCTTTGCGCCGCAGGGCTCCGAGACGTCCTTCGACTGCAGCCACTGCGGGAAGTCGCTGCGCTCGCGCAAGAACTACAGCAAGCACATGTTCATACACTCCGGTACGCACACATGCATCAGATATGTTGAACGGCAGCCTCATTTACATGTTACTCTACAGAGCTCAGTGACACCAAGTCCCGCTCACTCCAAGAACTATAACGATAAAGATCATGTTAAAGATTAGCAGATATGGTCGCACTGTAGAGCCCTGTATATACATATAAACACATTTAGACCACATAACATAGTGATTGCTATCAGGATGATACATTCAGCCAGTATAACGTGTGTGTGTGTGTGTGTGTGTGCAGGCCAGAAGCCGCACCAGTGCAGCATCTGCTGGCGCTCGTTCTCGCTGCGGGACTACCTGCTGAAGCACATGGTGGTGCACACGGGTGTGCGGGCCTTCCAGTGCTCCGTCTGCAGCAAACGCTTCACGCAGAAGAGCTCTCTGAACGTGCACATGCGCACGCACCGCGTGGAGCGCACCTTCACCTGCGCCGTGTGCCAGCGCGCCTTCACCCACCGCACGCTGCTGGAGAGACACGCCCTGCAGCACCAGCACACGCCCAGCAAACCCAGCAATCACACCAGTCACCTGGAGCAGGGCGGGGCCGGCGGGCCGGGGGGAGCCTCCTAGACGCTTCAGCGGACCGTTCACACACACACACATGAAGATCAGCCCGTGATTTACTCGCCCTCAAGCCATCCTAGGTGTGTATGACAATCTTCTCCTAGACGAATACAATCAGAGTTTTGTAAAAAATGTCCTGGATCTTCCAATGGCAGTGAATGGCTCTATATTTTTTGAAGTCCATGAAAAGTGCATCTATCCATGATAAAAGTGCATCTGTCCATCATAAAAGTGCATCTGTCCATCATAAAAGTGCATCTGTCCATCATTAAAGTGCATCTGTCCATCATAAAAGTGCATCTGTCCATCATTAAAGTGCATCTGTCCATCATAAAAGTGCATCCGTCCATCATAAAAGTGCATATATCCATCATAAAAGTGCATCTGTCCATCATAAAAGTGCATCTGTCCATCATAAAAGTGCATCTGTCCATCATAAAAGTGCATATATCCATCATAAAAGTGCATCTGTCCATCATAAAAGTGCATCTGTCCATCATAAAAGTGCATCTGTCCATCATAAAAGTGCATATATCCATCATAAAAGTGCATCTGTCCATCATAAAAGTGCATCTGTCCATCATAAAAGTGCATCTGTCCATCATAAAAGTGCATCTGTCCATCATAAAAGTGCATCTATCCATCATAAAGTGCTCCACAGGCTCCGGGGGTTAATAAAGGCCTTCTGAAGTGAAGCGATGCTGCATTCGTGTATGAAAAATATCCAGATTTAAAACTTAATCAACTAAAATAACTATCTTCCGGCAGACGACCATTCACTGCCATTATAAAGCTTGGAAGATCCAGGACATGTTTTAATATAACTCTGACTGTGTTCGTCTGAGAGAAGAATGTCATATACACCTAGGATGCCTTGAGGGTGAGTAAATCTGGGCTAATGTTTTTGGGTGAACTATCCCTTTAAAGGAACACGCCGACTTTTGGGACTTTATCTTATTCTCCGTATCCCCCAGAGTTAGATGAGTCCACACACACCCTTCTCATCTCTGTGCGTGCCGTAACTCTGTCTGACGCACCCACCGCTAGCCTAGCTTAGCACAAAGACTGGAGGTAAACGGCTCCAGCTAGCATACTGCTCCCAATGAGTGACAAGATAACGCCAACATTTTCCTATTTACATGTTGTGATTTATATAGTCACTGCGTGTACAAATAACAAGGTCACATGAGACACAGCCATCTTCCAACCGTACACACACTGGGAACTATATTCTCAGAAGGCGAAGCACTGCTACTTCTGCGGAGCCGTTTACCTCCAGTCTTTGTGCTAAGCTAGGCTAGCGGTGGGTGCGTCAGGCACGCACGGAGATGAGAAGGGTGTTTGTGGATTCATCTAACTCTGGGGGATACGGGGAATAAGCTAAAGTCCCAAAAGTCGCCGTGTTCCTTTAACTCGCTCGCTCACTCCTCACACTCACAACAACCCAAAAAACCTCATGAAACACACAAACCTCATGGAGCGACTCACACTAAACGCAGTCCTGCACGACGGGACTAACGTCTGTGTCAGTGTTTTACGTCTGTAATCTGTTTCTTACGTGTTTTCATGGACTCATCAGAAACCACAATGACCTCAGGACCTGAAGAGACTTCAGAGCAGATTTATTACCTCCATTTTTTAATTTCAACATCAACCTCCATTTTTACATTTTTTTATCAAGTATATGCTTAAATGCTATTTTTATGGTGATTATGATATGCTTGGCTTCTGTGCCGCGGGGATCGTGGGATCTCATTATTCTACTCGCTTTGGTTCTGGTATCTAGCATGTGCTCGCTTTACGCTGCATGAGTCTGCATTAAACGCATTGTGACGTTTCACCGCCTGCGACTCCTTTCTTTATAGATAAATCCCCGGATCATTTGTGTCATGAAGACTGGTTGGAGAACAAAGACCTTTAGTGTCAAGGTTATTCTGCAAATAGCTGTAAATAATAATGTATGGCAGCTTGTTTATGCCACATATTAAAAAATAATTAAAAACTGAATTCCTTTCTCAGAATTCTACATTTACATCTCGGAATTCAGTTTTTTCCGCCACTGATTGAGTGATTGAGACTTTTCTTCTCGCAATTCCCTGCTTGTATCTCTCAATTCTGACTTCTTACAGCTCAGAATAAATACAAAAAAGTCTGAATTGTGAGATAAAAAGCAAATTTTACTCCGTGGCGAAAACGGGCTTAATTCTGGATCTATGATTCCTGCAATCTTAAAAATAAAGCATCTTTGTTGGCGAATGTCTGATTCCATGAAGAACCTTTATCATCCATGGAATCGTTCTGTTCCACAAATGATTCTTTGAGGTTCATTAAACTATTCAAATAAAAGGAATCTTCCGCTTCATATTTCGAGATTCATCTCTTTTCATTTACAATATGACTGCACTCAATCAGTAAGCAGGACTAACGTTATTCCTCTGATTTAATCTACTACTAGTGTTTATTTCAGTTACGTAAAACAGTCATTATAACAGCGTTACCCTTCTGAAATAAGTTCATCCAGACCTCTTGAAGAGCTCTGGACTGAACGGACTCTTCGCTAAACTTCTTTCTCAGTGACATTAAACAGATAAAGTACATAAACTGAGTCTGTAGTGTGCTTGTGTCGACTGAGCCCGCAGTAGATCAACAGCGCATGCGCCGTCACTCGCGTCTAAAAGAATCGACTCCTTTAGTGAATCGCCGTGGATTCAGTCGCTGGTCTCCGTTTGAAAGAATCAACTCCTTAAATGACTTGAGTCAGTCCAGTCTTCAGTTTGTTTGTCCCGTTTGGAAACTCGGAACGCGAACGGTCGGTGAGCTGCTCAAATCTGCCAGAAGTAACAGAGAAACAGAGCTTAAAATCTGCTTAAAATCTGCTCAAATACAGCTCTGATGTCGCTGAGAGTACTTGGTGCTTTAGAGTTGCCTGTTGTCAGCGCTTTTTTGTGTATTTTTGCTGTGTTTTTAAAGTGATTTTTCTGTATAAAGAGCAGGATGAGAAGTGACGGATGAACGTTCAGAGAAAGAGAAATTAAACAGCGGAAGGCTTCATGTTAGTGGGTGAAAGTTCACAGCTTTACTTGCGCAATCAAATGATTCAATGAGTCGAACGAGCAAACAGTTTTAGAGGAACGATTCAAATGTATATAGTATATAGTACATATATATTAGATGACTAACAATAAATGTGTTTTTAACATA
This sequence comes from Rutilus rutilus, assembly GCF_951802725.1. Taxonomy (NCBI): domain Eukaryota; kingdom Metazoa; phylum Chordata; class Actinopteri; order Cypriniformes; family Leuciscidae; genus Rutilus; species Rutilus rutilus. The sequence continues at coordinate 62,313,015 of NC_140210.1, forward strand.
TTACAAATTAAAATAAACAAAACAATTTAATAACATATTTAACAGTTTGCAAAAATAAAAACTTAATTTAACTTCACAGATGCTAAATGATTTCCAAATAATACTTTAAATTGGTATAGTATACAATTTAAATTAGTATAAATAGTTTATACCGTGTAAAATATATAGCTGCCTTTTAAGTTTCAGGATCATATTTGGGGATCCATGGCCTGTAAGACTGAAAATCCCTGATGTAGATGATAAGATGACCTTTGACCTGTAGGAATAGCTGGTTGCTTTAGTAATGTGTGCTTGACCCTTTCCTGAGAATGTTTATGTAGTTTGTGCTCAGACAGTGTGTGTGTATGTGTGTGTGTATGTGTTTCTACAGCCTCAGCATGGCAGTTCGTGTGTGTTGCCATGGTAACCGCGTGGCTCTGCACATGCTCAGTAGGAGCGTGTCCCACCGTAGTGTGTCGGTCGAGACCCTCAGTGAGCTGGACTCACACACACACTCTCCATTTTCCCGCTCTGCCATCGGGACGTTCTTCCAGGAGCGGCCCCTGCTCACCAACCCGTTTACCCAGGATGCACTGCTGCGAGCGTACCTGCAGCGCCACCTGCCTGTGCGGGGGGTGCAGGAGGAGCTGATGCGTTTCGGGGAGCGTGTGGTGTGTGAGGTGGAGGCTCTGGGCCGCCAGTGCGAGCTCAACCCGCCGGCCCTGCAGCGCTACGACCCCTGGGGCCGACGCCTCGACCGCATCCTCACCTGCGACGCCTGGGCACACCTGAGGCGCATCTCCGCGCACGAGGGCCTGGTGGCCGCCGCGTACGAGCGCACCTACGGGGAGTGGAGGTCAGAGGTCACTGCGGCACTGCCTACGTTTACATGCACTACTTCTGTTTCAGTCGGAAACGCTAGGAAACAGTAGGGTTACGCTAAACATGTGATCGGGTCGATGTGCGCGTTTATATCACAAGCTTCAAATCTGAATATATTTTTTGACATGCGCACACTGCTCAAATATACAGAGTTTCCTGATGTCTGCGCATAATAACCATTCTCCTACAGTTCTTTATTTGTTTTAAACAGCAGACTTAATATTTATCCATTTCTGGTCATAAGTTGGAGATAATGAGCGTATGAGTCGTTGTGCCGCTGCTAATATTGATCACACAGTAAAAATGGCCAAAACCAGTGGTGTGTGGATGAGCGTCTGAAGCAGCACTGGCCGTTGTCCTGCTCCACTTCACACACGCAGAAGAGGAGGATTATAGGAGGACGAGACACTCGTTTATACCACACTTTATTCAACAGGAACAACAGCTCGTTCAGCGCGTCACACGTCATTACACTATTTCTACATCATTACGCTATTACTTCTATTTCATTACGCCATTTCTACATCATTACACTATTACTTCTACGTCATTACGCTATTTCTACGCCATTGCGCTATTTCTACGTCATCACGCTATTTCTACGCCATTACGCTATTTCTACATCATTACGCCATTTCTACATCATTACCCTATTTCTACATCATTACGCTATTACTTCTACGTCATTACGCTATTACTTCTACGTCATTACGCTATTTCTACATCATTACGCTATTTCTACGTCATTACGCTATTTCTATATCATTACCCTATTTCTACGTAATTACGCTATTTCTATATCATTACCCTATTTCTACGCCATTACGCTATTTCTATGCCATTACGCTATTTCTACATCATTACCCTATTTCTACGCCATTACGCTATTTCTACATCATTACCCTATTTCTACGTCATTACGCTATTTCTACATCATTACGCTATTTCTACATCATTACCCTATTTCTACGTCATTACCCTATTTCTACGCCATTACGCTATTTCTACATCATTACGCTATTTCTACGCCATTACGCTATTTCTACATCATTACCCTATTTCTACGTCATTACCCTATTTCTACATCATTACCCTATTTCTACGTCATTACCCTATTTCTACGCCATTACGCTATTTCTACATCATTACGCTATTTCTACGCCATTACGCTATTTCTACATCATTACCCTATTTCTACGTCATTACCCTATTTCTACGCCATTACGCTATTTCTACATCATTACGCTATTTCTACGCCATTACGCTATTTCTACATCATTACCCTATTTCTACGTCATTACCCTATTTCTACGCCATTACGCTATTTCTACATCATTACGCTATTTCTACGCCATTACGCTATTTCTACATCATTACCCTATTTCTACGCCATTACGCTATTTCTACATCATTACCCTATTTCTACGTCATTACCCTATTTCTACGCCATTACGCTATTTCTACATCATTACGCTATTTCTACGCCATTACGCTATTTCTACATCATTACCCTATTTCTACGCCATTACGCTATTTCTACATCATTACCCTATTTCTACGTCATTACGCTATTTCTACGCCATTACGCTATTTCTACATCATTACGCTATTTCTACATCATTACGCTATTTCTACGCCATTACGCTATTTCTACATCATTACCCTATTTCTACATCATTACGCTATTTCTAAATCATTACGCTATTACTTCTACGTCATTACGCTATTTCTACGCCATTACGCTATTTCTACGTCATCACGCTATTTCTACGCCATTGCGCTATTTCTACGTCATCACGCTATTTCTACGCCATTACGCTATTTCTACATCATTACGCCATTTCTACATCATTACCCTATTTCTACATCATTACGCTATTACTTCTACGTCATTACGCTATTACTTCTACGTCATTACGCTATTTCTACATCATTACGCTATTTCTACGTCATTACGCTATTTCTATATCATTACCCTATTTCTACGTAATTACGCTATTTCTATATCATTACCCTATTTCTACGCCATTACGCTATTTCTATGCCATTACGCTATTTCTACATCATTACCCTATTTCTACGCCATTACGCTATTTCTACATCATTACCCTATTTCTACGTCATTACGCTATTTCTACATCATTACGCTATTTCTACATCATTTCGCTATTTCTACGTCATTACGCTATTTCTACGCCATTACGCTATTTCTACATCATTACCCTATTTCTACATCATTACCCTATTTCTACGCCATTACGCTATTTCTACGCCATTACGCTATTTCTACATCATTACCCTATTTCTACGCCATTACGCTATTTCTACATCATTACCCTATTTCTACGTCATTACGCTATTTCTACGCCATTACGCTATTTCTACATCATTACCCTATTTCTACATCATTACGCTATTTCTACGCCATTACGCTATTTCTATATCATTACCCTATTTCTACGCCATTACGCTATTTCTATGCCATTACGCTATTTCTACATCATTACCCTATTTCTACGCCATTACGCTATTTCTACATCATTACCCTATTTCTACGTCATTACGCTATTTCTACGCCATTACGCTATTTCTACATCATTACGCTATTTCTACGTCATTACGCTATTTCTACGCCATTACGCTATTTCTACATCATTACCCTATTTCTACATCATTACGCTATTTCTAAATCATTACGCTATTACTTCTACGTCATTACGCTATTTCTACGCCATTACGCTATTTCTACGTCATCACGCTATTTCTACGCCATTACGCTATTTCTACATCATTACGCTATTTCTACATCATTTCGCTATTTCTACGTCATTACGCTATTTCTACGCCATTACGCTATTTCTACATCATTACCCTATTTCTACATCATTACCCTATTTCTACGCCATTACGCTATTTCTACGCCATTACGCTATTTCTACATCATTACCCTATTTCTACGCCATTACGCTATTTCTACATCATTACCCCATTTCTACGTCATTACGCTATTTCTACGCCATTACGCTATTTCTACATCATTACCCTATTTCTACATCATTACGCTATTTCTACATCATTACGCTATTTCTACGTCATTACGCTATTTCTACGTCATTACGCTATTTCTACGTCACTACGCTATTTCTACACCACTACGCTATTTCTATATCATTACCCTATTTCTACACCATTACACTATTTCTATGCCATTACGCTATTTCTACGCCATTACGCTATTTCTACATCGTTACCCTATTTCTACGCCATTACGCTATTTCTACGCCATTACGCTATTTCTACATCTTTACGCTATTTCTACGCCATTACGCTATTTCTACATCATTACGCTATTTCTACATGATTACGTTATTTCTACATCATTACCCTATTTCTACGGCATTACGCTATTTCTACATCATTACCCTATTTCTACGCCATTACGCTATTTCTACATCATTACGCTATTTCTACGTCATTACGCTATTTCTACGCCATTACGCTATTTCTACATCGTTACCCTATTACGCTATTTCTACATCATTGCGCTATTTCTACGCCATTACGCTATTTCTACGCCATTACGCTATTTCTACATCATTACCCTATTTCTACATCATTACGCTATTTCTACATGATTACGTTATTTCTACATCATTACCCTATTTCTACGGCATTACGCTATTTCTACATCATTACCCTATTTCTACGCCATTACGCTATTTCTACATCATTACGCTATTTCTACGTCATTACGCTATTTCTACGCCATTACGCTATTTCTACATCGTTACCCTATTACGCTATTTCTACATCATTGCGCTATTTCTACGCCATTACGCTATTTCTACGCCATTACGCTATTTCTACATCATTACCCTATTTCTACGCCATTACGCTATTTCTACATCATTACGCTATTTCTACGTCATTACGCTATTTCTACGCCATTACGCTATTTCTACATCGTTACCCTATTTTTACGCCATTGCGCTATTTCTACATCATTACGCTATTTCTACATCATTACGCTATTTCTACGTCATTACGCTATTTCTACCTCATTGCACATGCGCAGTCCTTTACGTTTCGGTTTTCATTCCGATCAAGTGTTCACATGTTCTCTTGATCGGATTAGAAAAGGAATAAGCCACTCCTTTAAATCGGATCAAAATTTAATTCAGATCGAGCTCAATCGGATCGATTAAGGCGTTTACATGAAGGCTTTTCGGTCCGCTTGAGCCGTCAATCCCATTACTAACGGAGTATTTGGTTGCATATAAACTTAGGCACTGAGTATTCCTCACATCCCACTGGCAGTTTCACTAGAGTGTGTGTGTGTGTGTGTGTGTGTGTGTGTGTGTGTGCAGTCGTGTGTTTCAGATGAGTAAGATGTACCTGTTTGCTCCGTCGGCTGGACTCTACACCTGCCCGCTGGCCATGACGGACGGAGCTGCTAAAGTCATCGAGGTAAAGCACTCCATACTGTATATATACTATATAATGTGCACTTTCTGGACAAGAGTATGGAAACACCTGACCTCTACACCAACAGCGACTGTAAGACATTCTGAGCAAACAGACTCTGAGTGAAACCCACTCCACAAAGCTCCCGCCGCACAGGTTTTGTGCTGATGTTACCTGACCATTACACCAACAGGGACCGTCTTATGACATCATTTCCCTTTCCGGTCTGCGATTACTAATGTGTGAGGCCTAATTCTGTGGAAGTAGATGCAGAGAGAGTGAAGGCTGGTGTTATTTTTAGATGTGAGCTGTGCTCTGTGGTGGCGATCTCTGACACCCGTCAGGAAGCAGTTTTTCCACCCTAGTTTGCGAACCCTTCCTCGCCGTAGGCACCTTTGTGAGTGCTGGAGTCTAGAGAGCCTGTTTTTCCTCGGGTTCGACTGAAGAGCAGAACCCTCCTCCTGAGTCGGGTCTTGAAGCAGGGTCCTCCAGTTCCTGGAATGAGCTCTTTCGGTCTTGAGTACACGACACGAAGTGGGTTTTTCGCCCCAGTTTGCGAACCCTTCTTTGTCGTAAGGCACCTTCGGGAGTGCTGGAGTTTTGAGATCCTACAAAGATTTGTTTCTGAGTGGTCGCAGCCTGCACTCAGCATGCTCCCCTTGGCACACCTTTGGAATAAAAGCGCCATTGACTAGTACATTTTTTTAAATGTTGAAATGTTTTCACATTTATGCATGCATTGGTTATAATACCGGGCCCTAAGCTCTGCTTGTGAGGTATGCAGCCGGGGTTAGGCTGGTGTGTACTATCTAGGGCAGGGAATGGTGACTCCGGATCTAGCTCTGTGGAGTCATTGACATTATGTCAGCGGTTACGGCACTCAGGTATTTGTTCCCAAAATGCCCTAGGATGCAGTGCAAGTTCCCATTAGAAAGGGAACGTCTCTGTTACAATTGTAAGCTTGGTTCCATGAGAAGGGAATGAGACACTGCTTCAGGTATGCTTGCCCACGTCTCCTTCAGACCTAATAAGCTGTAGACGTGTTCTACAGGCCCTGTTATACTCTGGTTGCACTGGTAGTGCCGTCATAGGCTGTCGCCGGGCAGTGTTATTGAGGCGTTTACACACACGCTTCAGACACCGGTCACACTGTTCCCCAGAGCAGCCTAGAGCGCAGTGCAAGTTCCTCTTCTCAGGGAACTAGGGTTACATTTGTAACGGAGACGTTTTCCAGATGTTTAATTTTGAGTAATTTTGTCATGTGCATTTGTCATTTTTTTAAGAATTGCTATTTAGGTTTAATTTATTTTTATTCAGCTCAAGTTTTAAGAACTGTTGAACGGAGACATAAACTAATGAACATGGAGAATGAGACACTGGTGTTCTCAGCACTGTCAAAATAAAAGTCCTGCTTCTGATATATCAGCCATGTCTTTGAGATGAGCTTCACCGAAGAGTGTGTGTTTGTGTTTGTGTGTGTGCGCGAGCACGCGTGTGTGTGTCTGCGTGTGTGTAGACTTTAGGTATGCAGGCCAGAAAAGCGTTTGAGCGTCTGACCACACGTGATGACAAGAGATTCTGGACTTCAGGACAGTGGATGACTGAGAGGAGAGGAGGATCTGACGTCTGTGAGACATACACTCACTCACTCACTCACTCACTCAATCACACACACACACACACACACACACACACTCACACGCATTCTCTCACACACACAAACACACATGCGTCCTCACACACAGACACACACACTCACACATGTTTGTGATACAGTCACTCATCAGTCTCTGATGTGATGCTGTTGTTGTCATAGCGAGCGGTACGGAGACGGTTGCCAAGCGACAGCAGGACGGATGGTTCAAGCTGTATGGCTTTAAATGGTTCACGTCGGCGACAGATGCTGATATGACGCTCACGCTGGCCCGGGTCACAGATGAACATGGACGCACTACACCGGTACCGACACTCACACACACACACACATGTGACTGATATAGAGTTCAGTTCATTGTTGTTTGTGTTGGGCTAAAACGATGTCAACAGCATCTGTACGTCAAAAACCTTCATAAAAGAAACACAGATAAACGTTTAAGTACAGAACGCTGCTTTATACTTTTATAGGTTTATAGTATTTATGTTATAATAACTGTTTATCATGACTATATTGCTTATACAAATTTAAGAATGTTGATGCTATTGTACTAATATACATATATATCTACACTATATTGCCAGAAGTATTGGGACACCCCTCCAAATCATTGAATTCAGGTGTTCCAATCACTTAAATGGGCACAGTTGTATAAACTCAAACATTAGCCATGCAGACGTCTGTGAAAGAATGTGTCTCTCTCAGGAGCTCAGTGAACTCAAGCGTGGGACCATGATCGGTTGGCACCTGTGCAATAAGTCCATTTGTGAAATTTCCTCACTACTAAATATTCCACGGTCAACTGTTAGTGGAATTATAACAAAGTGGAAGCAATTGGGCAAAAATCACAGCAGGGTAAAGAGTGAGATGCAGTGGTGTAAGGCATGGGATGCAGTGAAGTAAAGCGTGGGATTCAGTGGTGTAAAGCGTGGGATGCAGTGGTGTAAAGCGTGGGATGCAGTGGTGTAAAGCGTGGGATGCAGTGGTGTAAGGTGTGGGATGCAGTGGAGTAAAGCGTGGGATGCAGTGGAGTAAGGTGTGGGATTCAGTGGTGTAAAGCGTGGGATGCAGTGGTGTAAAGCGTGGGATGCAGTGGTGTAAGGCGTGGGATGCAGTGGTGTAAAGCGTGGGATGCAGTGGAGTAAAGCGTGGGATGCAGTGGTGTAAAGTGTGGGATGCAGTGGAGTAAAGCGTGGGATGCAGTGGAGTAAGGCGTGGGATGCAGTGGTGTAAAGCGTGGGATGCAGTGGTGTAAGGTGTGGGATGCAGTGGTGTAAAGTCATTCCTAATGTATTGACTACTCTCAGGATGGAAGGACCATTTCACCCAGTATAAAAAAAAGTGTTTCTGAACAGGATTACCTACCCTAGCTTTAAATATCCCCAAAATATCCCCAACTGAGCAAGCCAAAGGCAACAGTGGCAAGGAACCGAAAAACTCCATCAGGTGACCCAATGGAGAAAAAAAAACCTTGGGAGAACCCAGGCTCAGTCGGGGGCCAGTTCTCCTCTGGCATTTATAAACTAGAGGCCGGATTGTAATTTGAACTGTAAGATTAAAAATATTATATGAATGCCTGGCTGAAGAGATGCGACTTTAATCTAGTTTTAAACTGGGAGTCTGAGCAACGAACAGTATCAGGAAGGCTATTCCAGAGTTTTGGGGCTAAATGTGAAAATGCTCTCCCTCCTTTGGTGGTTCTGGATATCCTAGGTATGACCAAAAGCCTTGAATTTAGTGATCTTAAAGAGCGCGATGGATTATAGGGCGATAGAAGATCCGTTAAATAGACTGGAGCTAAACCGTTTAGGGCTTTATAAGTCAGTAGCAATACCTTGTAATTAATACGGAACTTTATAGGTAACCAATGCAGTGATGATAAAATCGGTGTTATATGATCATATTTTCTTGATCTAGTAAGAACTCTAGCGGCGGCATTTTGGACTAACTGTAGCTTGTTTATTGAGGATGCAGGACAACCGGCTAATAAAGCATTACAGTAATCTAGTCTCGAGGTCATGAATGCATGAACTAACTTTTCTGCATCAGAAACTGATAGCATATTACGTAGCTTAGCAATGTTTCTAAGGTGGAAAAAGGCTGTTTTTGTAACATATGAAATATGATTTTCGAAAGACAGGTTGCAATCGAGTATAACACCCAGGTCTTTTAGAGGATAAAGTAACAGGACATCCTACGATGTTAAAGTTGTATTGTGAAAGGTTTTGTGGGCGGTTTTTTGAACCGATGATTAGTACCTCTGTTTTGTCTGGATTTAATAAAAGAAAATTACTCGTCATCCGATCTTTTATATCTTTAACACACTCTGTCAATTTGGATAAATTAGCGTTTTCATCTGGCCGTGATGAAATATATATTTGAGCGTGGGATGCAGTGGTGTAAAGCGTGGGATGCAGTGGTGTAAGGCGTAGGATGCAGTGGTGTAAAGCATGGGATGCAGTGGTGTAAGGCGTGGGATGCAGTGGTGTAAGGCGTGGGATGCAGTGAAGTAAAGCTTGGGATGCAGTAGAGTAAAGCATGGGATGCAGTGGTGTAAGGCGTGGGATGCAGTGGAGTAAATCGTGGGATGCAGTGGAGTAAAGCGTGGGATGCAGTGGAGTAAAGCGTGGGATGCAGTGGTGTAAAGCGTGGGATGCAGTGGTGTAAGGTGTGGGATGCAGTGAAGTAAAGCGTGGGATGCAGTGGAGTAATGCGTGAGATGCAGTGGAGTAAAGCGTGAGATGCAGTGGTGTAAAGCGTGAAGTGGTGTAAAGCGTGAGATGCAGTGGAGTAAAGCGTGGGATGCAGTGGTGTAAAGCGTGGGATGCAGTGGAGTAAAGCGTGAGATGCAGTGGAGTAAAGCGTGGGATGCAGTGGAGTAAAGCGTGAGATGCAGTGGAGTAAAGCGTGGGATGCAGTGGTGTAAGGTGTGGGATGCAGTGGAGTAAAGCGTGGGATGCAGTGGAGTAAAGCGTGAGATGCAGTGGAGTAAAGCGTGGGATGCAGTGGCGTAAAGCATGGGATGCAGTGGTGTAAAGTGTGGGATGCAGTGGTGTAAAGCATGGGATGCAGTGGTGTAAAGCGTGGGATGCAGTGGTGTAAAGCGTGAAGTGGTGTAAAGCGTGAGATGCAGTGGAGTAAAGCATGGGATGCAGTGGTGTAAAGCGTGGGATGCAGTGGAGTAAAGCGTGGGATGCAGTGGTGTAAAGCGTGGGATGCAGTGGCGTAAAGCATGGGATGCAGTGGTGTAAAGTGTGGGATGCAGTGGTGTAAAGCATGGGATGCAGTGGTGTAAAGCGTGGGATGCAGTGGTGTAAAGCGTGGGATGCAGTGGTGTAAAGCATGGGATGCAGTGGAGTAAAGCGTGGGATGCAGTGGTGTAAAGCGTGGGATGCAGTGGCGTAAAGCATGGGATGCAGTGGTGTAAAGTGTGGGATGCAGTGGTGTAAAGCATGGGATGCAGTGGTGTAAAGCATGGGATGCAGTGGTGTAAAGCATGGGATGCAGTGGTGTAAAGCGTGAGATGCAGTGGAGTAAAGCGTGGGATGCAGTGGTGTAAAGCGTGGGATGCAGTGGAGTAAAGCGTGAGATGCAGTGGAGTAAAGCGTGGGATGCAGTGGAGTAAAGCGTGAGATGCAGTGGAGTAAAGCGTGAGATGCAGTGGAGTAAAGCGTGGGATGCAGTGGAGTAAAGCGTGAGATGCAGTGGAGTAAAGCGTGGGATGCAGTGGTGTAAAGCGTGAGATGCAGTGGAGTAAAGCGTGAGATGCAGTGGAGT
>NC_140210.1:62328770-62331270 GCF_951802725.1 Rutilus rutilus
GTGGATGACTGTGAGATACTCCGAGACTGTGATACTCAGAGACTGTGAGATACTCCGAGACTGTGAGATACTCTGAGACTGTGATACTCAGAGACTGTGGATGACTGTGAGATACTCCGAGACTGTGATACTCCGAGACTGTGATACTCAGAGACTGTGATACTCAGAGACTGTGTGATGACTGTGAGATACTCTGAGACTGTGATACTCAGAGACTGTGTGATGACTGTGAGATACTCTGAGACTGTGATACTCAGAGACTGTGGATGACTGTGTGATACTCAGAGACTGTGATACTCAGAGACTGTGAGATACTCCGAGACTGTGAGATACTCTGAGACTGTGATACTCAGAGACTGTGGATGACTGTGAGATACTCCGAGACTGTGATACTCAGAGACTGTGTGATGACTGTGAGATCAGAGTTTCCGCTAGAAAAAAATGGTGCCGGTCAAAGTGACCGGCAGAGGTTTCGTTTTCCGGACATTTTGATGATATGCCGGTCAAATATCGCCTCTTAATTAAGGGGGCGGGATTATTACACGATTTATTATTTATAATAATAATATTACCATCTTACGTGACAGTTCTCCATTACGGACGCGTCGCGACCGTTCAAAGCGGCACTAAAAGACTGCTTTAAAACTTTCACAGAGACCTCAAACAGAAAGCACAAAGCCTTTCTTTAAAACGAATTTCGTTTTGTATTAATTGTATCTTAATTTTAATCAGTGTTTCATTATCCAATTTTCTCGATTTAATAAATAAAAAGTAAATATAGCAGACAATAAATAATCACGACATGGAGGCGCCAGCGCCTGAACTGGAGCTAACGTTAAGCTATCATGAACCGAAATTTAATATAGCCTACTCGCCTCACACACCTAAAAAAAAATATATATATATATATCTATTATCTACAGAAATCTTTACTTTTAAACAGAACCATTCAAAACTAAATAAAACGATGTAACCCGTATGAAATGTGTATTTCTCTCCAGCGCGTTCACTACTGCGAAGATCGCGAGTCAGACTTCATCTTTGCAGCCGACACAGAAAGCACTTGTTTATTAATAGACAATTAAAATGTCTCACTGCAATATTTTACATATTCATAATCATTACTTTTGCTGGTTCTTTGTGACAGCTTTTAGGTGCCGTTTAGGCTACATGAACGCATCACTGCATCAGCACCGAAAACAGAGAGAGAGAGAGAGAGAGCGTGTTATGAAAAATTGAGTGTGAGGGATTTGTTCACTTCACACAAAAAGATCTTGGAATGAGATGGCTAACTGTAGTAGCGTTTAGTCCACTGCCTATAATAGCCTAATTTAGAGATCACTTTTTTTTTTTTTTTTACCGACCGCCGACAACTTTGATCGGTTAACGTTGATACGGTCAACCATCGATCAAACAGTCATCGGTTAACATCCATACTAGAGAGTAAACTTGACGGCACTCGCAAGAAAATGGATAAGTAGCTACATAATAGCCTACAATTCACAAATATTACACCGTTTAAAAAATACATAGGCTACTGAGTTACTAAAACATTCTTTGTCAAATAATAGGCTACACCTGTTTGTTCACAGTTTTAACGTTCATGTTTCCATTTGTTTAATTTCAAGATCTGAGGTGAATTATAGGCCTATCCATTGTTGCTTTTACAGCTACAAAGCTGGAGCACTAAATTATATTCAAAGTCTGATTTCACGCTTTTAACATTAAATAAAGCACATAAACAGTACCAGAGATTATCATTGCCAGTTTGCCACACTTTGTGTTTGATGTTCCAGCGCGACATCGCAGAAAAATAGAAACCGTTTCTAAATTAGAAATGTCGCGTGTCGCCATCGCGTCTGGTCAGGACAAACTCTGATTAACATGGAAAAGATACATTTTATCGCGTGTCGCGTCGCGTGTAGTTAGATAGGACACGGTGTTAGGCAATTTTAATCAGACAATTTGACTGGAGAGATTTAATTTTGTCGGACATTTCATTTTTTTTCCGGTCAATGTCCGGCAATTACCGGACAACGGAAACCCTGTGTGAGATACTCCGAGACTGTGAGATACTCAGAGACTGTGAGATACTCCGAGACTGTGTGATACTCAGAGACTGTGTGATACTCAGAGACTGTGAGATACTCAGAGACTGTGAGATACTCTGAGACTGTGATACTCAGAGACTGTGTGATGACTGTGAGATACTCCGAGACTGTGAGATACTCCGAGACTGTGTGATACTCAGAGACTGTGAGATACTCCGAGACTGTGAGATACTCCGAGACTGTGAGATACTCCGAGACTGTGTGATACTCAGAGACTGTGAGATACTCAGAGACTGTGAGATACTCAGAGACTGTGAGATACTCTGAGACTGTGATACTCAGAGACTGTGTGATACTCAGAGACTGTGAGATACTCAGAGACTGTGTGATACTCAGAGACTGTGAGATACTCCGAGACTGTGAGATACTCCGAGACTGTGAGATACTCC
>NC_140210.1:62336270-62346270 GCF_951802725.1 Rutilus rutilus
ATGAAACGCTTCAGATGTCCAGTTTATTCGGTGCTTTGCCTGTTTAAAAGATTTAACCTCAAACCAGATTATTATGAGAATCCAGATGTGAATGTTTCAGAAACGCTCTTCATCTGGTCAGACTTTAGATTCTGATCTGTGATTTGTAGGGTTTTTTAAAGTCACCATAAAATCAAAACTGGCAGTTTTTTAATGGAATATTGCAGTGTTTATTGTAAATGATTTATTGATGCACATCATTATTGTGTTAAATTGATGTTCCTGGTAATGTGGAATCAGAATCAGTTCCTCTTGCAGCATCTCTTCTCTTCTCTGATGACGAGGGCGGGGCTGTAACCTGTCACTCACATGAGATCAGCCAATAGCAAACCACAACCATCCAATCAGTTCCCCACGGACACAGTCTAGCCCCGCCCACATGTGTTCAGCGCTTCACTCGATATACGACACAAGAGAGGAGAGAAGACCAGTGCAACCTCCCTTTCCTTAATAAACAATCTTCCCTAGTTTAATAAACAATAAATGAATAATATAATAATTAAAGTTAGTGGTTCTGATTAAAATGTCAAATGTAGCCTAAATGAAACTTTAACAAGTTTTAAGCCAAATGTTGGAGTTTTAAGCCAAACTCGTCACTTAATGCTATTGCTATTTGTATTATGGGAGAGATCATGCAGTGGTTGAGTTATTGGCTGAATATTTCTGTGTTTGATCCAGCAGATCGTACAGCACATCATGACACTTGATGATAGCGTTTCAGGGACGAGTGCGTGTCATTCAGACGCCGTTACCCAGAGTGCTTTGTGCTCCTGGTGAACTGTAGTGTGGTGACGGACAATAATGCTGCTCATGTTCTGTAATATGAGCCTCACAATCGATAAACATCATCATCAGCCTCTTCTTCCTCCGGTAAAGTTCATGTGTGTGCGTGACCTTCTGCAGCTCTTTCAGATGATCTGACCTTTCAGAGTGCCTGCGTCTGACCTTTGACCTGCCGTTAGCGCACAGATGCTTCATCATACTGCCGCTCTTCTGGACGTGACGTGAATCGCTGAAGTGCACTTAAAACAGGGGCTTTCAAAGATACGCTTTACAAGAAAACATTACGTCAGTCTTTCCCCCTCAGAATCTCCTTCCTGATCTCACAGGAGAGCGAGACTGTGTTACTTGCCGAGTGAAAATAGTTTCTAGTATTTTTATTATAAATAAAGACTAGGAATTCTTGCCAGCCTGACTTTTGAACTGTATACACTGATGCCAGAACCCGGGACAAAGAAGTCGGCACGCCACAGCCCAACTGGCTCGTGAACTCCTAAAACACGAGGCCAAACACTGGGATAAGTGGCCCGAGCCCCAGGTGTTCCCAGTCGGCTGTACAACAGGCGTACGCGAGAGCGTCACTTTACACCGGGAGAGAAAGTACTTGTGTTACTTCAAACATCTAATTCTGAATTATTCGCCAAGTGGCAAAGACCCTTTGTGGTTACGCGGCGGGTTGGGGATCTCAGTGATGAGGGATGGTGAATGGTGCATGTCGAATCCCCTAAACTCTGGGATGCGGTGGCATCGGTTGAGCTAGCAGCGGCCGCTCGGCAGAGGACGATCTCAGACCAGAGGTGGCGATCCCAGTCAGAGGACGATCTCAGACCAGAGGTGGCGATCCCAGTCAGAGGACGATCTCGGACCAGAGGTAGCGATCCCAGTCAGAGGACGATCTCAGACCAGAGGTGGCGATCCCAGTCAGAGGACGATCTCGGACCAGAGATGGCAATCCCAGTCAGAGGACGATCTCGGACCAGAGATGGCGATCCCAGTCAGAGGACGATCTCAGACCAGAGGTGGCAATCCCAGTCAGAGGACGATCTCAGACCAGAGGTGGCGATCCCAGTCAGAGGACGATCTCGGACCAGAGATGGCGATCCCAGTCAGAGGACGATCTCGGACCAGAGGTAGCGATCCCAGTCAGAGGACGATCTCAGACCAGAGGTGGCGATCCCAGTCAGAGGACGATCTCGGACCAGAGATGGCAATCCCAGTCAGAGGACG
Source organism: Rutilus rutilus (assembly GCF_951802725.1). NCBI lineage: Eukaryota > Metazoa > Chordata > Actinopteri > Cypriniformes > Leuciscidae > Rutilus > Rutilus rutilus. Next base: position 62,338,317 of record NC_140210.1, read on the forward strand.
ATCTCGGACCAGAGATGGCGATCCCAGTCAGAGGACGATCTCGGACCAGAGGTGGCGATCCCAGTCAGAGGACGATCTCGGACCAGAGGTGGCGATCCCAGTCAGAGGACGATCTCGGACCAGAGGTAGCGATCCCAGTCAGAGGACGATCTCGGACCAGAGATGGCGATCCCAGTCAGAGGACGATCTCGGACCAGAGGTGGCGATCCCAGTCAGAGGACGATCTCGGACCAGAGGTGGCGATCCCAGTCAGAGGACGATCTCAGACCAGAGGTGGCGATCCCAGTCAGAGGACGATCTCGGACCAGAGATGGCGATCCCAGTCAGAGGACGATCTCGGACCAGAGGTGGCGATCCCAGTCAGAGGACGATCTCAGACCAGAGGTAGCGATCCCAGTCAGAGGACGATCTCGGACCAGAAGTGGCAATCCCAGTCAGTCCACTGGCTCAGAACGGTACAGAACATGCTAGAGTTGGTTAGCATGTTAACAGGTTGGTTAGCATGTTAGCAGGTCCCCAAAATGGACGGCTCTGTCCATTTCTGTGTAGATAATAGATGGGTGAATGCTGTGTCGAAATGCGACTCTTATCCAATACCCAAGTTTTCAAGCTGCTTGATGGGTTAGGGTTCGGCTCGCTTTTATTCGACACTGGATTTAACAAAGGGTAATGACAGATCCTCTTATCGCCATTATCCAAAGACAAAACAGGCTTCACAACGCCGTTTGGATTAACACAACTTATTCCTCTTCCGTTCGGGTTGTTTGGGCCCCCGACACTTTTCAGCATCTCACGGACGAAATCCTCCTCATTCCGCGTATGCCGGAATATCTGCTCGCTGTCCTGAGATCGCTGAGGCTGGCTGGACTCACAACGAACCCGCGGAAGTGCGTAATTGAGCGTGTGGAGGTACAGCATCTGGGCTTCCACTTGGGACAGGGGCAGGTGCGTCCCCGAATTGACAAGACCGCTGCGGTTGCAGCCTGCCCAAGTCCGTTCCTGGGGCTGGCAGGATATTGTAGAAGGTTTATACGTCACAGCAGCCCGCTGACTGGTCCAGTGGCCGGAGCTGTGCAAACTGGCTCTAATCAAAGGAAAGGCTGGCCTGTGCCTCTCTTACACTCTCCTAACTGCGTCGGACAGGGACAGGGAGTCAGAAGCTCCCAAACAGAGAAACTAGATACAGCACCATAGAAAAACAGTTTGGCCATTCGTTGGGCCGTCCTCACCCTCCGTTATTACCTCCTGGGACGGGAATTCACTCTCTGTTCGGACTCCAGTGGCTCCACTGTATGAAGGATAGCAACGCGCGGATCACCTGTTGGTATCTAGCTTTACAGCCTTTTAAGCTCAAGGTGGTCCACAGGCCGGGGACGCAGATGGCTATGGCCGACTTCTCTGGGAAGGGGAAGGGGAAGGGGAAGGGGAAGAGGGGTCGGGAGTGGTAAAGCCAAGTCAGCAGTGGGGAATGTGTGCGGAGACGAGCGGTGAGAAGGAGGTCAGGTGAATGATGACTAACACCTGTCTCAAATTCTGACTGGTGGAGAGACGGGATATAAGCACACCTGGGAAGGGGAGAGAGACTCCCCAACCCCTATCCCCCCCCCCCCCCCCCCCTTCCCTTACTGGATTTATTTTCTGTTCTTCTGAGAATAAATAAAGACTTGGAATTCTCGCCACGCTGACTTCTTTGTCATTTGCTTTTGAGCTGTTTATAAGCTTATATTTATACACAGGTAAAACGCAAATGAATTTTTGACGACATACTAATGTCCGCGTAAGACGACATACTGATGTACTAAACGCTGAATTAAGAAACATTTGTGTCATTCTTGTAGACATTGAATGAATGATGTTCCTCTGTGTTTCAGATGCAGTGAATCACGCGAGTCCATCGCAGAATAAAGTCACTGAATCATTGATGAGTTCTGCAGTAATCCAGTAGCGTCCGATAAGATCAGGAAGCGTCCGATGACGGAGGACAGGCGCTGATGGAGCTCTGAGCTTCAGCAGGGATCATTCCGGATAAAGTCACGATGCCCTCAATTAAAACATCAAGGCTTTTATTTATTCCCTGCTTTATAACACAGAGAACTGGAGAAGAACTCTTGTTGTGTTCTATGCTGCATGTGGAAAATATGCTCAGTATATTAATGTGTGTGAGAGTGTGTGTGTGTGTGTGTGTAAGTGAGTTTCAGGTCATGAACAGTGAACTCTCTTCACTGCCATCGATCAGAACATTCCAGACCAGCTGAGGCCGAAGAGCAGCCTGTCTCTCTCTCTCTCTCTTTATCTGTCTCTCTCTCTCAATTTTTTGTTTTAATTTAACTGTGCTTTGATGGCAGGACATAGTCATACTGAAAATGTTAATGTTGCACAAAAGATTTGTTTAGTCGCATTCACAGCGATGCTCTGCAGTCTGACAGCAGAAGAGTAGATTCGTCATCTTTACAAAGAAAAGATACAAAGTGTTAAATTAATGATAAAAATGTATCAAAATAAAGTGAGTTTGTGTTTAAAACAAGAACAAATATCTGCCAGTGGAGTCTGGAGTCTTTGAATTAAAATAATTTTTCTGACCTTATTGGCATATATTTGTTCTGGTTTTAGGCACAAACAGTAAACAAAGCTTAATATTTTAAGTCATTTTGCTTCGCCAGTAAATGTATCTTGATTTAACCCTTGTGTTGTGTTCAAAACCCTATAAGACTTGTGATGTTCCCGATCAAAAATGACCAACTTACAAAAAATAGCTTAGAAATCACTTGTTATTCTATATTATCACCCAATATTGGATTCAATCTTTTTGTCAACTTGTTCTTTTTCAATTAGGACTGGTTTTATATTTCTATTTGCATTTGATTAATCGTGCCTTATTTATCTGAGAGTAGGCATCTATTTTTTTGAGTAAAAAAAGCATTAATTATGAATAATTTTGGAAAAATTAAATAAAATATGAAAATAAATTGCACTGTTGATCACACTTGTCTACTTTAATGTTTTACCAGGAAGTTTGTTTTGAAAAACTTAAATTTTGTACAACATGGCACAGAGTCACACTTGTGGCGTTCCTGGTAAAAAATGGCCAGCCATTGAAAGTGAATGGGAGTGACTGAAAATAAGAGAAAAATTTAGTTTTCAGGAGCATGTTATGTTCACGTACACATATGTGACCCTGGATCACAAAGCCAGTCACATGTTGCACGGGTATATTTGCGGCAATAGCCAACAATATGGGTCAAATATGGGTCAAAATTATAGATTTTGCCAAAAATCATTAGGATATTAAGTAAAGATCATGTTCCATGAAGATACTTTGTAAATTTCCTACCGTAAATATATAAAACATTTAATTTTGTAAGTAAAAGCAGCACAATCGCCAACATAAATGGACAACTTTAAAGGCGATTTTTTCAATGTTTCGATTTTTTTTTTTCAAATAGTTATATCTCAGCCAAACATTGTCCTATCCTAACAAACAATACATCAATGGAAAGCTTAATTATTAAACTTTCAGATGATGTATAAATCTCAATTTCAAAATATTGACCCTTGTGACTGGTTTTGTGGTCCAGGGTCACATATGTGCATGTGTGCTTGCAAACATCGAGCCCTTGGACTTGTGCATGTGTGGATACATGCATGCAAACACTACCCAAACACTATGCTCCTGAAAACGACATTTTTCATGAGAGCAGGTCTGTGTGTCTGAGTGTCTGTGATCTGAGGATGGGCCGCGGCGGGAGGCGAGAGAGAGCAGGACTGTGTGTCTGAGTGTCTGTGATCTGAGGACGGATGGGCCGCGGCGGGAGACGAGAGCAGGACTGTGTGTCTGAGTGTCTGTGATCTGAGGACGGGCCGCGGCGGGAGACGAGAGAGAGCAGGACTGTGTGTCTGAGCGTCTGTGATCTGAGGATGGGCCGCGGCGGGAGACGAGAGAGAGCAGGACTGTGTGTCTGAGTGTCTGTGATCTGAGGAAGGGCCGCGGCGGGAGACGAGAGAGAGCAGGACTGTGTGTGTCTGAGTGTCTGTGATCTGAGGAAGGGCTGCGGCAGGAGGCGAGAGAGAGCAGGACTGTGTGTCTGAGTGTCTGTGATCTGAGGACGGGCCGCGGCGGGAGACGAGAGAGAGCAGGACTGTGTGTCTGAGAGTCTGTGATCTGAGGAAGGGCCGCGGCGGGAGACGAGAGAGAGCAGGACTGTGTGTCTGAGTGTCTGTGATCTGAGGACGGGCCGCGGCGGGAGACGAGAGAGAGCAGGACTGTGTGTCTGAGTGTCTGTGATCTGAGGACGGGCCGCGGCAGGAGGCGAGAGAGAGCAGGTCTGAGTGTCTGAGTGTCTGTGATCTGAGGACGGGTCGCGGCGGGAGACGAGAGAGAGCAGGACTGTGTGTCTGAGTGTCTGTGATCTGAGGACGGGCCGCGGCGGGAGACGAGAGAGAGCAGGACTGTGTGTCTGAGTGTCTGTGATCTGAGGACGGGCCGCGGCAGGAGGCGAGAGAGAGCAGGTCTGAGTGTCTGAGTGTCTGTGATCTGAGGAAGGGCCGCGGCGGGAGGCGAGAGAGAGCAGGACTGTGTGTCTGAGTGTCTGTGATCTGAGGACGGGCCGCGGCAGGAGGCGAGAGAGAGCAGGACTGTGTGTCTGAGTGTCTGTGATCTGAGAATGGGCCGCGGCGGGAGACGAGAGAGAGCAGGACTGTGTGTCTGAGTGTCTGTGATCTGAGGAAGGGCCGCAGCGGGAGACGAGAGAGAGCAGGACTGTGTGTCTGAGTGTCTGTGATCTGAGGACGGGCCGCGGCGGGAGACGAGAGAGAGCAGGACTGTGTGTCTGAGTGTCTGTGATCTGAGGACGGGCCGCGGCGGGAGGCGAGAGAGAGCAGGACTGTGTGTCTGAGTGTCTGTGATCTGAGAATGGGCCGCGGCGGGAGACGAGAGAGAGCAGGACTGTGTGTCTGAGTGTCTGTGATCTGAGGACGGGTCGCGGCGGGAGACGAGAGAGAGCAGGACTGTGTGTCTGAGTGTCTGTGATCTGAGGACGGGCCGCGGCGGGAGACGAGAGAGAGCAGGACTGTGTGTCTGAGTGTCTGTGATCTGAGGACGGGCCGCGGCGGGAGGCGAGAGAGAGCAGGACTGTGTGTCTGAGTGTCTGTGATCTGAGGAAGGGCCGCGGCGGGAGGCGAGAGAGAGCAGGACTGTGTGTCTGAGTGTCTGTGATCTGAGAATGGGCCGCGGCGGGAGACGAGAGAGAGCAGGACTGTGTGTCTGAGTGTCTGTGATCTGAGGACGGGTCGCGGCGGGAGACGAGAGAGAGCAGGACTGTGTGTCTGAGTGTCTGTGATCTGAGGACGGGCCGCGGCGGGAGACGAGAGAGAGCAGGACTGTGTGTCTGAGTGTCTGTGATCTGAGGACGGGCCGCGGCGGGAGGCGAGAGAGAGCAGGACTGTGTGTCTGAGTGTCTGTGATCTGAGGAAGGGCTGCGGCAGGAGGCGAGAGAGAGCAGGACTGTGTGTCTGAGTGTCTGTGATCTGAGGATGGGCCGCGGCGGGAGACGAGAGAGAGCAGGACTGTGTGTCTGAGCGTCTGTGATCTGAGGACGGGCCGCGGCGGGAGGCGAGAGAGAGCAGGACTGTGTGTCTGAGCGTCTGTGATCTGAGGACGGGCCGCGGCGGGAGACGAGAGAGAGCAGGACTGTGTGTCTGAGTGTCTGTGATCTGAGGACGGGCCGCGGCAGGAGGCGAGAGAGAGCAGGTCTGAGTGTCTGAGTGTCTGTGATCTGAGGACGGGCCGCGGCGGGAGGCGAGAGAGAGCAGGACTGTGTGTCTGAGTGTCTGTGATCTGAGGACGGGCCGCGGCAGGAGGCGAGAGAGAGCAGGACTGTGTGTCTGAGTGTCTGTGATCTGAGAATGGGCCGCGGCGGGAGACGAGAGAGAGCAGGACTGTGTGTCTGAGTGTCTGTGATCTGAGGAAGGGCCGCAGCGGGAGACGAGAGAGAGCAGGACTGTGTGTCTGAGTGTCTGTGATCTGAGGACGGGCCGCGGCGGGAGACGAGAGAGAGCAGGACTGTGTGTCTGAGTGTCTGTGATCTGAGGACGGGCCGCGGCGGGAGGCGAGAGAGAGCAGGACTGTGTGTCTGAGTGTCTGTGATCTGAGGACGGGCCGCGGCGGGAGACGAGAGAGAGCAGGACTGTGTGTCTGAGTGTCTGTGATCTGAGAATGGGCCGCGGCGGGAGACGAGAGAGAGCAGGACTGTGTGTCTGAGTGTCTGTGATCTGAGGACGGGTCGCGGCGGGAGACGAGAGAGAGCAGGACTGTGTGTCTGAGTGTCTGTGATCTGAGGACGGGCCGCGGCGGGAGACGAGAGAGAGCAGGACTGTGTGTCTGAGTGTCTGTGATCTGAGGACGGGCCGCGGCGGGAGGCGAGAGAGAGCAGGACTGTGTGTCTGAGTGTCTGTGATCTGAGGAAGGGCCGCGGCGGGAGGCGAGAGAGAGCAGGACTGTGTGTCTGAGTGTCTGTGATCTGAGGAAGGGCCGCGGCGGGAGGCGAGAGAGAGCAGGACTGTGTGTCTGAGCGTCTGTGATCTGAGGAAGGGCCGCGGCGGGAGGCGAGAGAGAGCAGGACTGTGTGTCTGAGCGTCTGTGATCTGAGGAAGGGCCGCAGCGGGAGACGAGAGCAGGACTGTGTGTCTGACCGTCTGTGATCTGAGGACGGGCTGCAGCGGGAGACGAGAGAGAGCAGGACTGTGTGTCTGAGCGTCTGTGATCTGAGGACGGGCCGCAGCGGGAGACGAGAGCAGGACTGTGTGTCTGACCGTCTGTGATCTGAGGACGGGCTGCAGCGGGAGACGAGAGAGAGCAGGACTGTGTGTCTGAGCGTCTGTGATCTGAGGACGGGCCGCGGCGGGAGGCGAGAGAGAGCAGGACTGTGTGTCTGAGCGTCTGTGATCTGAGGACGGGCCGCGGCGGGAGGCGAGAGAGAGCAGGACTGTGTGTCTGAGCGTCTGTGATCTGAGGATGGGCCGCGGCGGGAGGCGAGAGAGAGCAGGACTGTGTGTCTGAGCGTCTGTGATCTGAGGACGGGCCGCGGCGGGAGGCGAGAGAGAGCAGGACTGTGTGTCTGAGCGTCTGTGATCTGAGGACGGGCCGCGGCGGGAGGCGAGAGAGAGCAGGACTGTGTGTCTGAGCGTCTGTGATCTGAGGACGGGCCGCGGCGGGAGACGAGAGAGAGCAGGACTGTGTGTCTGAGTGTCTGTGATCTGAGGACGGGCCGCGGCGGGAGGCGAGAGAGAGCAGGACTGTGTGTCTGAGCGTCTGTGATCTGAGGACGGGCCGCGGCGGGAGACGAGAGAGAGCAGGACTGTGTGTCTGAGCGTCTGTGATCTGAGGACGGGCTGCGGCGGGAGACGAGAGAGAGCAGGACTGTGTGTCTGAGCGTCTGTGATCTGAGGACGGGTCGCGGCGGGAGACGAGAGAGAGCAGGACTGTGTGTCTGAGCGTCTGTGATCTGAGGACGGGCCGCGGCGGGAGGCGAGAGAGAGCAGGACTGTGTGTCTGAGCGTCTGTGATCTGAGGACGGGTCGCGGCGGGAGACGAGAGAGAGCAGGACTGTGTGTCTGAGCGTCTGTGATCTGAGGACGGGCCGCAGCGGGAGACGAGAGAGAGCAGGACTGTGTGTCTGAGCGTCTGTGATCTGAGGACGGGCCGCGGCGGGAGACGAGAGAGAGCAGGACTGTGTGTCTGAGCGTCTGTGATCTGAGGACGGGCCGCGGCGGGAGACGAGAGAGAGCAGGACTGTGTGTCTGAGTGTCTGTGATCTGAGGACGGGCCGCAGCGGGAGACGAGAGAGAGCAGGACTGTGTGTCTGAGTGTCTGTGATCTGAGGACGGGCCGCGGCGGGAGACGAGAGAGAGCAGGACTGTGTGTCTGAGTGTCTGTGATCTGAGGACGGGCCGCGGCGGG
>NC_140210.1:62351270-62376270 GCF_951802725.1 Rutilus rutilus
AGATGAAGAGAGCAAGCGAGAGAGAGGGAGAGGACAGGCTGAAGCTGCTGTATGTGAGAAACAGGATCTGGCTGATGGGAGATATGGAGAAGAGCTGGAGTTATCAGGAGCTCTCCAGTGAGCAAAAGCCTCTTTAATAAAACACTGCTGCCAGAAACAGACAGACTCTATATCTATATCACACACACACACACACACACACACGATCACCGTCCGGCCGAATGAAAGATGCAAGCCTCCTGTCTGTACAATTACACCATTAAACTCATCAAGGAACTGATTTGCGCTTCAGACGAGTGTGAGTCGCTCCACAGAAGCAGCGGTTAGAGATGCGATTACAGTTTCACTGACCAGTATCTGCGGCATCACTCGAACATTTCAACATTCATAACACTTTTCACACCACAAAACACACTTTTGAAACCTGCTGTCTGCCTGTGGATTTACCTGAGTTTTGTTTTATTTAATAAACACCCACTTTAATTTTGAAACCTGAGCATTTTCATCTTCATTGGACTTAAAAACATTACAGAATACCGGGCCTTTAAAACTGTGGAGATTGCCTCCATTATCGTGGCTCCCTCCAGGAGCTTCTGCAAGCCCAGCGGCGCTGTGAATTTAATTTCTCAAGGAGAGAGAGACCTGGCAGACTCGAGAGGAGTTTATAGACATCTGCTACTGCTCTGCCTGATGACCTCACCCTGATGGAGGGGTTTAGATGTGGGCTGGACAAATAAACCCGCTCCGTTGTGCCAAGAGGATTTGGGCAATGGGTATATGAATCTTCGTTTACTGTGGGCGAAGCGGAAGAAGAGACCATCACTATCGTCCAGCCTTACCTCGCACCCGTCACGCAGCCTAGCCCAGAGCCCAGCCGTCTTCGCTTCGCCCCTCGTCTTCTCCTCTAACACAGTGCTGTGTGGATGAGCCTCAGGTCTTCCAGTCTCCGGCTTCTCCCAGTCGGGTGGATCCTATGGCTCCACTTCCAGCATCTGTGCCTATCACTCCACCTCTGCCTGCCGACCTGTTGGCTTTGCCTTGGCTCCTTTCTCCCTCGGCACCACCTGGGACCATCGCCCTCCCGGCTCCACTGGGCTCCCTCGTTCCACCGGCTCCAGCGGGCTTCCTCGTTCCTCCGGCTTCCCCGGGCTCCATCGTTCCTCTGGCTCCACCTTGTTTCTCGTTCCTCCGGCTCTACCGGGATCCCTCGTTCCTCCGGCTTCCCCGGGCTCCCTCGTTCCTCTTGCTCCACCTTGTTTCTCGTTCCTCCGGCTTCACATTGTTCCTTGTTCCTCCGGCTTCACATTGTTCCTTGTTCCTCCGGCTTCCCCGGGCTCCCTCGTTCCTCTGGCTCCACCTTGTTTCTCATTCCTCCGGCTTCACATTGTTCCTTGTTCCTCCGGCTTCACATTGTTCCTTGTTCCTCCGGCTTCCCCGGGCTCCCTCGTTCCTCTGGCTCCACCTTGTTTCTCGTTCCTCCGGCTCCACCTTGTTCCTTGTTCCTCCGGCTCTACCGGGATCCCTCGTTCCTCCGGCTTCCCCGGGCTCCCTCGTTCCTCTTGCTCCACCGGGCTTCCTCGTTCCTCCGGCTCCACTTGGCTTCCTCATTCCTCTGGCTCCACCTTGTTCCTCGTTCCTCTGGCTCCACCTTGTTCCTTGTTCCTCCGGCTTCACCTGGGCTCCCTCGTTCCTCTGGCTTCACCTTGTTCCTTGTTCCTCCGGCTCCACTTGGCTCCCTCGTTCCTCTGGCTTCACCTTGTTCCTTGTTCCTCCGGCTCCACTTGGCTCCCTCGTTCCTCTGGCTTCACCTTGTTCCTTGTTCCTCCGGCTCCACTTGGCTCCCTCGTTCCTCTGGCTTCACCTTGTTCCTTGTTCCTCCGGCTCCACTTGGCTCCCTCGTTCCTCTGGCTTCACCTTGTTCCTTGTTCCTCTGGCTTCACCTGGCTTCCTCATTCCTCTGGCTCCACTGGGCTCCCTCCTTCCTCCGGCTCCACCTGGCTTCCTCATTCCTCCAGCTCCACTGGGCTCCCTCCTTCCTCCGGCTTCACCGGGCTCCCTCCTTCCTCTGGCTCCACCTTGTTCCTCAGTCCTCTGGCTTCACCTCGAACGCTCATCACGGCGGCTCCACCTTGATCTCCTATGCCATCAGTGTCGTTCTGTCCCATCTGCTCTCCGTCTGCGCCCCGGGACTCCTCTTCCAATGGCTTCATCTCAATCAGTCGTCCTCCGGGTGTCGTCAGCTAAGTCTCGACCATGGCTCCTCCCTCTGTCGACTATATCATGGCCGATCTTCCTGGCTGATCTCTGGGTTCCTTTGTTCCTTTGTTCTCCTTTTGCAGCCACTAATCAGTTACCATGGAACATTCATTTACCAAGAAAGCAGTTATTAGTCGTGAAGTTCATCATTACTGTACATTCAAGCTCCTCTTTAGTTATCATTCTCTGTCCGGTATTGTTTTGTTATCCCTGCGGTTTTGTTGCTGTCTGCCTGTGGATTTACCTGAGTTTTGTTTTATTTAATAAATATCCACATTGATTTTGAAACCTGAGCGTTTTCATCTTCATTGGACTTTAAAATGTTACACAAAGGAACTGAAGGCTGTGGACTGTGACGCGTGACGGTAGCGATTATGTATATGAAGGACGGTCGTTGGTGATTTTCTGAAGCATCGGCGAGGCTTTAGTCCAGCCTGTCCTTCCTCTCTCCTGATTGTACTCGTCTACTTCTTTTATAAAATAATTACCTGATACACTCCCGTTTTAAACTTAATTGTCTTGTGATTACGGCCATGTGAGGTGTGTGTGTGTGTGTGTTGGCCCGAGGGTCCAGTATCTCTACACCGCTATAATTCAGATTGCTCCTCTGTCTAATTGCTTTCGATCGGTTTGCCCTACCATGTCATGTGATATTTTCTTCCCAGTATTTAACAGTGGACGACTTACTGATTAAATGCAAGCAGCGTGAAATCACAAAGACACACACACTGCTGTGTGCAGGACAGCAGAGGAATTTCACACACACACACACACACACACACTTGAGGTTTATACGGCCGCCACTGAGTCGTGTTTTTGTTGCTAAATGCTTTATTTTTATGTAGTGTGAAGTGTAAATTACCTCAACAAATTGTGGGATGAAAAGGTGGTGCTAAAAGAGTAAATTCATCATTTATTCATCTTGTATACAACTGGATAAATATTTATATTTATACAGTTGTATATACAGTGCTTAATATGTACATTTATACATAGGCCTTCTACTTCCATCTAAATGTATATTATATCATATATTATATATATGTATTATTGTTTTGGTGCCACTCAGGCATTAGGCAATAATAACTCATATAAATACACATTTATATTTATACAGTACAGAAAAGGAATTGAAGTAATGTACTGTATATACAGAACTTAATATGTACATCTGTAAATAGGCCTTCTACTTACCATCTAAATGTATATTCATTTTTTCCTATTTATTTCATTTTTCTACATATATTGCATTGTTTTTTCTTTATTTCCACGTAGATAATTTTTTCTCTCTATTCTATTGTATTATACGTATAGTACACAGAGCTCCTGGAAACCATATCAAATTCCTTGTGTGTTAGTGCAGTCTGATTCTGATTCATGTCGATCCAAACCCCAAACCTCTATGGCTTTCTTTCTTCATTGGAACATAAAGGACAATTATTGCTCTTTCATTTTTAATTGCTGCAAATAAATTACATGATTTAATTGCACTCACACCAATAAAACACCACAGAAGCACTATCCTTAAAATATTATAAAAGTGCTCAATGACTGAAGTCATGATAGTTTAGTCTGAGAAACAGACCAGTTTAATTCGTCATTCAGTGATCATCTGTGAATTCGGCCCTGCTCTCATTAGAGACACGAATCTGATTGTAAATTAATCCTTCTTTTGAGTTCTTTTCAATGAATTGGTCCTGTTCACAAAAATGGTTTGTTCTTGAATCAAACAGATCCAGTCTTCGACTCATTAAATCAGTGATTTGTTTGCAGTGGTTAACACTGGAGGAAGATATTATCAGCAAATAAACACATTTCAATCAGTCCAAGAAGATGTGTAGTGCACAGGTTTTTTATGATGCTTTTTATGTTTTCTTTTAAGATATGAAGAGTTTGGTTTCAGTTTGTTGTGAAAAGAACACAGAAATCTACCTCCAAAAGTTCACATTTGTGTTTCACAGAAGAAAGAAAGCCATGCAGGTTTGAGGAAATGATGACAAAATTTAGATTTTTGGGTCAACGATGTCTTTATAAAGTGATCCCTATCAGCCAATAAGACAAATGTATAGTTCTCTTTATCACTGAATAAACAGCTAATAGTTCAGTACGACCTCCTTCTTTTGCCTGGTGTTTCCACTGAACATTCAGTGTCATCTGATGTCGATCGACATCCTTCAGTCCTGTTACAGTCCTGCATGAAGCGATTGTGGTTCTAGTCAGTAATCGATCCACTTAAGCTCAATGTGTGTGTGTTTCTCAGTGTCATATGGACGAGTGGTTCACCTCAGCTCAGAGGATCAGCGATCTTCAGACAGGATCACGTGTTTGAATGACGCAAAACACGCTTCACCTGGAAAATAGAGATATTTTCTCTGTTGGATGAAGATGCCCTGCTAACTGCACAACTAGCCCTAAACTGAACCGCGGTGGCTCTATGGAAGCTGAAAGAACCTTGTAGGGGTTTGATCATGGGCCGATAGATCACGGTACATCACTGCATTCTGTTAAATCGCCTTGAAAGGGTTGTTGGTATCCAGGTGGTATTGCATTAAGTTGGTTTTCCTAATATCTTAATGACAGAACTGTATTGATAATCACGCCTCATCTTCAACACTGATTACACGAGGCGTCCCACAAGGCTCCGTTTTGGGTCCTCTGCTTTTTACTCTCTATATGCTTTCAGAAGTACAGTGTAGATTATCATTGTTATGCTGATGATACACAACTTTATCTTCCTGTCAAGTCAAATGATTGTTGTTCCATCAGTTTGTCTCAGTCTACTCTTTCATGCCTGCAAACAGTACAAAATGCAGCATCTAAACTTCTAGCGGGTATAAGGAAACAAGAGCATACCACTTCCCTTCATTGGCTACCAGTTAGATAGAGTTGACTTTAAGGTTCTGCTGTATGTTTGTAAAGCCTTGCATCAGCTGATCTCCTTCAACCTCAGACTCTCTCTAGGTCTTATCGTTCTTCACATCAGTTACTTCTCTCTGTTCCTTGTTCCCGCTTGGAAACCAAGGGTGTTTAGTTGCGGCCCCCAGGTTGTGAAATGCACTTCTGTTTTTCTTCCTCCACACTGGCCTTATTTAAATAGTAACATGTATGTTCAGTTTTGGTTGCATTTCTCTGTGTTCTGTTCCTACCTGAGTTCCTAGTCAGTTTCCTTGATTGTAAATTAGTCCCTCACACCTGTTTCTGTTCAGTTTTAGTCCATTCCCTGTGTATTTAAGAGTTGCATTCTGTTCCTTTGCCCAGTGTCGTTGATGTTTATGTTACTGTGGAAAGCTCAAAAATACTAGTGTTTCTCCCTTGTTTTATTTATGTCTTTTGTTTCATCCTTTGTTCGTGCGAGCCATTTAAACGTGACATCTTTCTCCATAGCCTATGATGTTCTTTAGGATGTATAAGAGTGTGATATGCATGTTTTATACGTTTTTTTTTAAATGTGCTCAATATGAACTTTTTATGGATTTAGTTTTCATTCATTCATTGTGTTTTAAATCTTTTCTTTTCTTTTTTTATTTAAAAAACGGATTTGATATTTAGATTACCAGAGCTGGGGTGTGTTTCCCGCATAACGCTGTAACTCGCTGCTTCACTACTATAGTACGATCGTTGAAGAAATCAACTAGCTAGTCACGACTGTTTCCCGAAACTGTATTGTCGTAAATTGGTCGTTCAACCACATTGGTTAATGATGTCACACAGGTGTGTATAACAGTAATAACTACTGTTAAAGGGGTCATAGACTGGATTATTTTATTATTTTATAATGTTTCCTGGGGTGCCCTTATAATGTTAGTATGATTTTAACATCAAAAATGGTCATAATTTGTGAATTAAGGGCATTTTTCCAAGCCTGATTTTAGCCTCTGATTTGAACGCTCTGTTTTAAGGGGCGTGTCTGTGTGAGACTTCAGTGTAAACGCCCACTGCTGTGATTGGCTGTGAGACTTCAGTGTAAACACCCATTGCTGTGATTGGCTGTGAGACTTCAGTGTAAACGCCCACTGCTGTGATTGGCTGACATGTTTGCATATGAAATAGCTAGTATTACATGTGGAACTCTCTCAAAAACTTTTACTACGTTTTTACTATAACAGCTATCGAGATTAAGGAATCGTGAAAAGTATTGATCATAATGACCTATTCCCATCACATGAAAGGCTGCAGTGATGAGCATTGAGCAGATGACGGACAGTCTGTTGATCGCGTACGAAAAGATCTTATCATTGCAACACAATTTCGGCACTCTCACGAATGCTTTCACCAACGGTGTATAGTCCAGGGGTCAGAAAGTAAAAGTCCTGCCATATATTTATTCCACCCATGAACTCATCCAGCTGATTTCTCTCATTAGTTCTCTCTCCTGGCTGAGAAACTGCTAATTAGCAAATCCAGGTGATTGGAGCAATAGCTACTGAGGAGGACTTTTACTTTCTGAACCTGGACTTTCACCAAATAACAATGCAAACATGATGTAAATACAGTAAGAGCTTCGTTGTACTGTACAATGTAACAGCGTCATAATTTTGTCATAATTTTTCAACAGGTTTTTGGAAGTGTCCAGATAAACTCGCTTGGGCAATTGGAAATGGAGCGTTCTTTGATCGCTTTCTTTCTATACTTTAATCACAGTTTAAATAAGATTATTTTCATCCTACTAGAGAAACGAGGTGAAGTTGATCATTTAGTCACTGGCTTGATAACTGATGCATAAACAGTATTGAACGATATTTTGAGAGACAATCTGTCTAAACTTAAATAATTACATCAGAAATCACTGATCTCAGATCAGGCATTAGAATAAACATGAGTACTTACATGTTTGTGGAGTTGCTGGCAGATCCATATCGTAAAAGTCTGTTTGCAAAGCCTGCACCGAAATTTACCAAATAATTCATTGTTGGGGGAAATAACCCACTATCGTAGCATTAGGATCGTTTGGAAGGTAATTGTATTGATCCTGTATCGATCTTCTCTCGTTCTCATGTCACTGTTCACTAACGCTCCAGTGGGCGGGGCCAAAGCTGCCCTGTGATGTCACTGTTCACCAACGCTCCAGTGGGCGGGGCCAAAGCTGCCCTGTGATGTCACTGTTCACTAACGCTCCAGTGGGCGGGGCCAAAGCTGCCCTGTGATGTCACTGTTCACCAACGCTCCAGTGGGCGGGGCCAAAGCTGCCCTGTGATGTCACTGTTCACCAACGCTCCAGTGGGCGGGGCCAAAGCTGCCCTGTGATGTCACTGTTCACTAACGCTCCAGTGGGCGGGGCCAAAGCTGCCCTGTGATGTCACTGTTCACCAACGCTCCAGTGGGCGGGGCCAAAGCTGCCCTGTGATGTCACTGTTCACTAACGCTCCAGTGGGCGGGGCCAAAGCTGCCCTGTGATGTCACTGTTCACCAACGCTCGTTTGCTGGCCTTGGTTTCAATAAAAGCAGTTTTTGGAATAACAAGAAAGTTTTGAGTTTTGAAACTCAGGGTATTTTTATTGTATAACAAACTCTTAACTGTTAAAGGATCAAGGAACATTTGAATGCTCAGTCTATGACCCTTTTAATGAATCTGTTTGAGGTCGAATTAATGCTAGATGTTTTGCTATAAATTACGGCCATGGCATCTGAGGACTATTTCTCATTTTTCTCAGTGATTTTGCTTTATTTCCAGATTCAGTCATAGGCTTGTTCTTACGTACTAGAGCTTCAAAATCTACGAACAGCCAATAAATAACTAACAAGTATTTTAGTCAGTGTGATATTGTTTTTAAAGTAAGTACTCTTTCATTTCAGCAATATTCTCATTAGCCTCTGTCATGTCTTGTTTTGGTTTTGTTTCATGTTCATGTTTCTTCTTCTTCTGTTGTTTTATGGCGGATTGGCAAGCTAACGTAAAAGGTGCATTATCGCCACCTACTGATCTGGAGTGTGGAGTGCACATAGTTTTGGAAGAATTGAAATGAATCAATGAGGGGAAAAATAAAATAAAATAAATAAATAAATAAATAGGCTTAAATAAAAAAATTTAATAAAAAAAACATGTTCTCATGTTCTTGTTTCATGTCTGTCATGTTTCCTGTATAGTCATGTGACCCCTGTTCTGGTCATGTGATCCTGCCAGGTGTTCCCCGTGTGAGTGTGTCATCTTGTCATTGGTTAATTGTCTTGATTGTTCACTAGTCATTAGTCTTGTGTGTATTTAAGCTCTCATGTTTGCCATGTGTTTGTATTTGTATTGTTTGTGTAACCACAGTTGGTAAGCGGTCTGTTCTTGTCCATGTTTTGGGGTCATGCCACTGTTTTATGTTTGATTATGCGTTAGGGATGGGCAAATGAAGCACGAGGCTTTCTCGTGAATGTTTCGGGAAAAGATTCGAAGCATCAAGAGTGTCGAAAGCCGTTGTTTTATCCTTTAAAGGAGAACTTGGTAACTTTTTTAACGTAATAAAACTGTCTAGAAATCATTTGGATGGTTAAACAACCTGTTCTGGTGATATTGGTGACTTTCCCCGCTCCCCCCAGCGTTCCCAGGCGGAAAACCAACCTTGCAACCTGGGGACTACCGTCCCGGCAAGATAGAAATTTGAAAGTCTCGTGAGAAGCGAGAACGAGAACGAGAACGAGCGCGAAACACAAATTGCTTTACGGCAATTCGACATAAACAAACACGCATGTATGATGTATTACCAGATTACCCACCTCGGTAGACCTAGCTCCACACGATACAGTTGGCTTGCTCCGATCAAAACAAACGCACATGAGCAGCGGTAGAGAGGGGGAGGAGGCGCCGCAAGTGAGTTTTTTACGACCGTGTTGTGAAATATACGCCCTCCTACAGCTGTAGGGGGAGCTCATGGGGAAAACATGCGACAACAAAAGGGAAAATCAGCGAAGAAGTGACTAGAGTTCGCTAGAGTTACCGAGTTCTCCTTTAAGCACAAATAAAAGCCTGACAACGCTAAATGTTCAGTTTTCTGATAATATAATTCACATATTAAAGTGTGGCAATCAATTAAATGTAACAATTATATTAATACTAATTATAAAAATACCAACAGAGTTGCTTGATGCAAGTAAATGTTTGTCTAATTATTTTATGGTTTCTATGCTGTTTATGTGTCAGAATATATGATCATGTAACATAGGCTATAGGCTTATTTATTAATAAATATTAATGTTAGTAAATGGACTTAAACTTCCAAAAACCTGTAGAGTAGTGGTCTGGGTTTAACATTCCGACACGCAAAGTGAAGCATTCACGAGACTGGAAAGAAAATGAGGCTTCGTTTTTCGTTGATCGCGTGTTTCTCTGAAAACAATACGCGCTCCGGCACGGAGCTTCATGAGAAGTTGCGATGAAATCACTATTACGTGTAAGTAAATGCTGTACACGGGTTCTTAAATTGCCTTCAGTGGACATCTTTACACTCTCACTGTTTTAATTGCGTTCATGAATTTCTGAGTTTGACCACCCGCTCACTTTCATTATATCTTATTTCATTATGTCTTATTTCGTTATATCTCCTGCTGTGGTTCTGCCCAGCTGAAACCCAGACTGAGGTTTTGGCAACAACCCTCATGGCGCCCGCAGGACTTTCACTGACATTCAGGGAACATTTGAAGGAACTTTTTGTTCTGATCCAAAGAAAACTCATCATCAGGAGAACTTTACCTGGTTTACTTTACTCCGCTTTACTGATGATCTTGAACCCACTGAGGACTGGGCGAGAGGGTTGAGTTGAGCACGGGCGCGTCCTGAGTCCAGCGCCTGACCCGGGACGGGGACTTTAGGGGTTAGTGTTGGGTTAGGGTTAGTGTCGTGTTCTGGGTTTGGTTAGTATTGGGTTAGTGCTGGGTTAGTGTTGTGTTCTGGGTTGGGTTAGTGTTGTGTTCTGGGTTTGGGTTAGTGTTGGGTTAGTGTTGTGTTCTGGGTTTGGGTTAGTGTTGGGTTAGTGTTGTGTTCTGGGTTTGGGTTAGTATTGGGTTAGTGTTGGGTTAGTGTCGTGTTCTGGGTTTGGGTTAGTGTTGGGTTAGTGTTGGGTTAGTGTTGTGTTCTGGGTTTGGGTTAGTGTTGTGTTCTGGGTTTGGGTTAGTGTTGGGTTAGTGTCGTGCTCTGGGTTTGGGTTAGTGTTGAGTTAGTGTTGTGTTCTGGGTTTGGGTTAGTGTTGGGTTCTGGGTTTGGGTTAGTGTTGGGTTAGTGTCGTGTTCTGGGTTTGGGTTAGTGTTAGGTTAGTATCCAGTTAGTGTTTGGGTTAGTGTTTGGGTTAGTGTTGGGTTAGTGTTGGGTTAGTGTTGAGTTAGTGTCGTGTTCTGGGTTTGGGTTAGTGTTGGGTTAGTGTCGTGTTCTGGGTTTGGGTTAGTGTTGGGTTAGTGTTGGGTTAGTGTTTGGGTTAGTGTTGGGTTAGTATTGGGTTAGAGTTGGGTTAGTGTCGTGTTTGGGTTAGTGTTTGGGTTAGTGTTTGGGTTAGTGTTGGGTTAGTATTGGGTTAGTGTTGGGTTAGTGTCGTGTTCTGGGTTTGGGTTAGTGTTGGGTTAGTGTTTGGGTTAGTGTTTGGGTTAGTGTTTGGGTTAGTGTTGGTTAGTATTGGGTTAGTGTCGTGTTCTGGGTTTGGGTTAGTGTTGGGTTAGTGTCGTGTTCTGGGTTTGGGTTAGTGTTTGGGTTAGTGTTGGGTTAGTGTTGGGTTAGTATTGGGTTAGTGTTGTGTTCTGGGTTTGGGTTAGTGTTGGGTTAGTGTTGGGTTCTGGGTTTGGGTTAGTGTTCGGTTGTGTTCTGGCTGCTGTCCCGCTTTGGGTTTGTGGAATATTCTGGGTTATCAACTTTTAGTGGGTCGGCCCATAACACTGATCTCGATCCTCTCAGCTCACATAATACACTTCACTTCATCTCATTATTTGAGTGTGAACACGAGAATAAGTGTGTAAAGTGTTTAAAAAGCCAAATGGTTTAAAAAATGGCCAGTAATTGTGAAAAGCTGGTTTTGGTTTAGCAGAGGCGTGTGTCTCAGAGTAACACACACACAGTATAAGAACACAGACTCAGATGGTGTTCATAACCCAGCATCAGTTTCTATTGATCGGATTTCATTATTCATGAGCTCTTAAAGTACAGTAAAGCATAAATCGCACTTATCAAACAGCAACATCTAATGTGTATGTGTGTGTGTGTGAGAGAGAGATTAAAGTGTGTTTAATAACCCTTCACACACGCTCAGGAGAGGGACGTAAACTCCTACCTCTACTGTCACAATCCTCACGATACATACACACCCTCATTCATCAATGTGACACACACACACACACACACACTCCAGCACAATTTTGGAGACACTTTCTGTAAGACACGTTCACACACGATAGGCGTTGTTAGTGTGTGTGTATATGTTAAATTCTAAACTGTAAATGCTCAGAATGAAAACACGTCAACATGCTTGGAGTCTCCCTGAAATCAAAATGAACAATTCTCTATTGTTTTATGGAATATTGCAGTGTTTGTTCTAAATGATTTATCGGTGCACATCATTATTGTTTTAACAATCTTAAATCTTTTTCTTTTCTCTGATGATGTGTTTACTGGGGTGAGTTTTCTCTCTCTCTCTCTCTCTCTCTCTCTCTCTCTCTCTCTCTCTATCCCTCTCTCTCTCTATCTATCCCTCTCTCTCTGTCTCTCTCTCTCTCTCTCTCTCTCTATCCTAGACACTCTCTCTCTCTCTCTCTCTCTATCCTAGACTCTCTCTCTCTCTCTCTCTCTCTCTCTCTCTCTCAATTTCAAATGAGGTTTATTGGCATGACTGTGTAAAATAGCAATAGACTTATACAAACATACAGATAAATAAAAGGGGAACAAAAAAAATCCATATTATACATAAATATATCATAATAAAAAAAATATATAAAAAAAAATTTGTACAGAAAGCAGTTTAAGGGAAAAGTGTCCCTCATATGATGACAGGAGAACACACACTGCACTGCCAGATGAATACACTCTTCTTTCTCTCCCAAAGTATAACACAGTTTGTTTATAAGGCTCGCTTGTTGGAATTGAGGTAAAATCTGCGCTATTTGTGTGAAATAAGTGTCTCTGATGTGTTTATAATTGCTGCTCTCTCTCTCTCTCTCTCTCTCTCTCTCTTTCTCTATCTCTGTCTCTCTCTCTGTCTCTCTCTCTCTCTCTACCCCTCCCCTCTCTCTCTCTCTTTCTCTATCTCTGTCTCTCTCTCTGTCTCTCTCTGTCTCTCTCTCTCTCTCTCTCTCTCTCTACCCCCCCCCCCCCCCCCCCCCCCCCCCCCAAAAGCATCAAAACAACACGGAAAATGATTTAGAACATTTAGTACAGAAATTAATAATAATAGTTAAATTAAATAAAAAAGATAATATTAGCCTATATATATTCATGGCTAGATATAGCAAAAATAATAATACTCATAACATAAAACAACAATAATAAAATAAATAAAGATAAAAAAAATACAATAAAATAAAAAGGATTATAATACAGAAATCATGTGTGTATATATAAATGTCTCTCTCTCTCTCTCTCTCTCTCTCTCTCTCTCTCTCCCTCCCTCCACCCCTCTCTCTCTCTCTTCATTCAGACGCGAGTCACGGCGAGTTCAGTGGCGCGGGCGTCGCGTCGCGTGCTGTGAGTGAAGGCGCAGACTCGGGTTCGGTCAGTCTGACGCTCGCTCGCTCGCGGTGCCGGTGATGCGGCTGTGTGTGACTCTACTGGCGATCGTGCTGACAGCGGGTGAGTGTGTTCTCTCTCACACACACACACGATTAACCAGCAGCAGTGAGTTTATTGAAGAGGCTTTAAATGATTGAGTTATAATTAATGGCCTGTGATTTTAATGGGCTTTAATCGTATGCCAATTTTAAATTCTGAAATAAAACGACAGATAAAGCCTGATTTTAATTACAGTTAAATTAGTGTTTTAGCTTAAGTGTGTGTGTGTGTGTGTGTGTGTGTGTGTGTGTTGTGTGTGTGACTGATTCTATACACACACTGTGACACTTATTAATGATGCTTAATTCATGCCTTAATTTCACAAAAGGGTGACGTGTTTTTGTTGTTTAATTGTTGTTATTCTATATGCACATATTTTGGGAATTCGCTGGAATTATGACAGACGGAAATTAGGATATTTATGAATGATAATTTAGCAGTTCCTGTTTTTTAAAACTGCGTTTTGGTGTAGGCTAATATGCGATTCAGTTTATAAACATGCTAAACATTTAATTACACTTTTTCCATTAAAAAACTATTTATGTGAAGTAAACCTCATATTCCGCCCTCAGATAAGAAATGACAATTATGATTTTCTTGACCATTAAACACATTTTGTTTGTATTTGGTCAGATTAGACTCGTATTATATGAATGAAGGCAGTTAAACGAACACTAGCTGATGTGTGATGAGTTTACAGGAGCGCGAGCTGACAACAGCAATGCATTTATTACACCAGTAAATACAACTACAAGAAACATGATTTTACATTTATTGATCTCTGTTAATGTTAGTTAATAAAATACATATTGTTTTTTGTTTGTTCCTGTGAATAATCTAATGTCAGAAATACACTGATTTTAAAAATGCATGAACATATGCACAGATGAACATTAAGATTAATAAATGCTGCAGAAGTATTGTTCATCGTTAGTTCATGTTTACTAATGTTAACAAATGAAACTTGTAAAGCATTTCAAGAATATATAAATATATGTCTATTCCCCGTTGGAGAAATCAGAATAAGATTTTTGTTTTGATCCTGTTTTTCATGCAAAATTGTGTCAGAATTATTGTAAATTCTCATATGAATATATTTGTGCATATCTGACATTTAAAGCGTATTAAGAGCTTATTTCAGGCGTATTTGCTGCATTATTCAATATATGACATGGTGAAAACTGTAGTTATGGATAATCTTGAAAATCAAGTGCATTAAATGTTACGGTTTGTGAGGGAAAGATGAAAGTCGATGAAAAGGTAATAATTAAAAATAAAACAAAAAGAAGATGCAATGTTTTATTATTATTATGATGAATTATTAGTTATGCGCTGTCTCAGACTGGAGTAATTTCTCAAGCCGGGAGGACTTTCTGAACGCAAATATTAGTGAGGATTATTAATGATTTACTGCCATTGTGAGAATTAAAAATAACAATGTAACTGAAGTCTAATTATGAGTATTTCACAGCATAATATAATCTAATTACAAGTGTATAAATTTAGAAATCTGATTATGTAATCAGTGATGACTGTGTTTGTATGAAGGAATGTAATTAACTCTATGATCACAAATAAACAAACTAACCCTAGAAAATATGAATGAAATATAAGCAGTAAAATGAAGAGTTGATGGATGTCACACAGTTAAAGCTGATGATGATGAAGATGAAGAAAACAGAGATTACAGAGATCGACTCCCGTTTACATTAGATAAGCATTCAGACGGTGTTTGAGGAGGTTTAATATTGAAAAGGACATTCTGATAGTTGTGTATTAATCACTTATGGCGTCTGTGCTCACTTTAATTCTGCTTCAGTAGACTCTGAAGGATTATAAAGATGCTGCTAATATTACTGTTGAGAACCGATCTGAAAGAGGAACGCTCCTGTTATTCTGGTGGAAACGGCTGGGATAAGAAGAACTTTATTCAGCTGCCACTGCTGTTCTAGCAGGATCTTCAGATGAATCTAGAGCTTTAGCAGAGGTGTGTGTTGAATGTTGGGTTGTTTGTTGAGCCTGTGGGGATACTGAAGTTATTGAACTGAACTGAATGATGATGATGACGGTGATGTCACTGTTAAAGATGTCAGTACTGATGTTGATGATGTCACCGTTGATGATTTTATCACCAGTGGAAAAGAAAATGGAGCAACTGGAAGAAAACAAAATTAGACGTTTTTCGCATTTCATGAAGGAGAGCTCGATTATGAACAGAGAGGCCTTAAAAGCTGCTAGATCTGCTTATTTTTCAACCCTATTAGAAGAAATGTATTTGAAACAGTGGTTAAACTAATAAAAAAGAGAGCTTCAAGCCCAGAAGTTTCCAAGCAGCACAGCAGTAATGACTTTATGAACTTCTTTACTTACAAGATTGATTATATTAGAAAGAAAATTATAACTATGCAACCGTCTACTACAGTATCGCATCAGGCAGTGCATTGAAGTCTCCTTGAGGAACAATTTGATTCGTTCGTTGCTATAGGAGAGGAAGAATTTACTAAACTCGTTAAATCATCTAAATCGACAACATGTATGTTAGACCCGATACCGACTAAGCTACTGAAAGAGATGCTTCCAGAGGTCCTAGATGCTCTTCTTAATATCATTAATTCATCTTTGTCTCTAGGATACGTACCAAATACCTTTAAGTTGGCTACGATTAAACCGCTTGTTAAAAGACCACAACTTGATGCTACAGAATTAGTCAATTACAGGCCGATCTCGAATCTACCTTTTCTGTCAAAGACACTAGAAAAGGCAGTATCCTCACAACTGTGTTCCTTTTTAGAAAGAAATGATATCTGCGAGGATTTTCAGTCCGGATTTAGACCATACCATAGTACCGAGACAGCTCTCGTTAGAGTCACACATGATTTGCTCTTATCTTCCGATCGTGGTTGTATCTCTCTATTAGTGTTACTCGATCTTAGTGCTGCATTTGACACTATTGACCACAACATTCTTTTAAATATATTAGAACATTATGTTGGCATTAGTGGAAATGCACTAGCATGGTTTAAATCATACCTATCTGACCGTTATCAGTTTGTAGCAGTAAATGAAGAGATGTCTCATCGATCACAAGTTCAGTATGGCGTACCACAAGGCTCAGTACTAGGACCGCTGCTGTTCACTCTGTACATGCTACCATTAGGAGATATCATTAGGAAACATGGCATTAGCTTCCACTGTTATGCTGATGATACTCAGCTCTATATTTATTCACGCCCAGACGAAACGTACAAATTCACAAAATTAACAGAATGCACAGCTGATATAAAAAACTGGATGACTAGTAATTTCCTACTACTAAATTCTGAAAAAACAGAGATTCTAATTATTGGACAAAAAACTTCCTCACGTAATAACCTAGAATACTGTCTAACACTTGATGGCTGCTCTGTATGTCTTCGTCGTCGGTTAGGAACCTGGGTGTGCTCTTTGATACCAATCTTTCATTTGAAAGTCACGTGTCTAGTATCTGTAAAACTGCATTTTTCCATCTTAAAAATATATCTAAATTACACCATATGCTCTCATTGACAAATGCGGAACAGTTAGTTCATGCATTCATGTCATCAAGGCTAGATTACTGTAATGCTCTACTGGGTGGTTGCCCTGCACGCTTAATAAACAAACTACAGCTGGTCCAAAACGCAGCAGCTCGAGTTCTTACCAGAACCAGGAAGTATGACCATATTAGCCCGGTTCTGTCAACACTGCATTGGCTCCCTATTAAACATCGCATACATTTTAAAATATTGCTGATTACTTACAAAGCACTAAATGGTTTAGCTCCGCAGTGCTTGAGCGAGCTCTTAACGCATTATACTCCTTCACGTCTATTGCGATCTCAAAATTCTGGCCAGTGGATAATACCTAGAATATCAAAATCGACTGCTGGCGGTAGATCCTTCTCCTATTTAGCACCAAAACTCTGGAACAGTCTTCCTACCATTGTCCGGGAAGCAGACACACTCTGTCAGTTCAAAGCTAGACTAAAAACACATCTCTTTGACCTAGCAAACACATAACACATTATAGACTTCTATAATTCAATGTTAGGCTACATAGATTAGGTCAGCTGGAACCGGGAACACTTCCCATAAATCCTGATGTACTTGTTACATCATGAGAAGAATGGCATCTACGCTAATATTAGTCTCTCTGTTTATCCCGAGGTTTACCGCAGTCCAGATCTGATGAAGGACCTGCGCCTGGACACACGCACACACACACACACACACACACACACACACTCCAGATCTGACACACACACACACTCCAGGACCTGCGCCTGGATAATCATCTACTAGTCTCTCCCCTGTGAAGGCCTCCTTCCTTTTACCTCTGTACAGATGAAACGTTGTCAAAATAATTCCAGTTCGCATGGATACGCGGAAGCGATAAATAATTCTGTATTATACATTTTTAATGCCAGACAAATAATTTGGTGAGGTTAATTTGTAAATAAAGATACACGCCTGCGCACATATATATTCAAACGGTCATACCTATAGACTAATACGCCTGTGCACGCTGTCAGCGTTTTCACAGGTTCGCATTTTTTAAGTTAACGCAGAGATGATAAAGTTTTTCAAAAATGTTCAACACTTGCACCTTGGAACCTGTTTGAACGTTTGCGTTCACCAAACACTGTTGTTATGCGAATGAGCGGCCGGAGCGCATTAAGGGTTTTCTGTGAGAGCGGTGTGTGTTAGCGGCCCCTAAGTTAATAACTAATGACCTTTGCAACGGAAGTGAATCAATCAAACTAAGTTTAGCTGGACAATAACTTTATTCTAGAGCTGCTGTAAAGCGTAACGTGGTAGTGGAAATAGCATGAAGATCGAAGGAGGATGATAATAATGGTTTTTAATGACAAAGCTCAGGAACCAGGAGAAAACCACACTTTAACGAGAACGGACGAAGACTGAGGGAGAACACAGGGTCTAAATACACAGAGCAAACAAAAGGAACTTAATTAGATAATTAACAGGACACAGGTGAAGGAGATGACTAATTAGACAGACAGGGGGGAAATGGGTCACAGGACTAAACCAAAAACATGTTGAAACATAGGAGACAGACCATACATGTAACAGTACGCCCCCTCCTGAAAAGGTGCGTCCTCGCACCGTACAGAACAGTCCAACTGAGGAGGGAGGGTGGGGGCTCTGGAGGGGGGCGTGGAGCAGGAGAGGGGAAAAACCAAAAAGAGTCCAAATAAGTCCAATGGGGGAGAGGAGGGTGGGAGGAGCCAAGAGCAGGAGGATCCAGATGTTAGGCCAGAGACCAGCCAGGACGAGGCCCCAGGGCGGAGTCGAAGGGGGGAGGAGCCATGGTGTAGCCGACTTGATGGTATGCACCTTGGGGACGACTGACGGAGATGTAGCCACTAACGATGGAAACCCAGATGGAGACGATGAGCCCACACAACGCTGATGGTACTGGAGGTGGAGCTGTGGCGACGAGCGTCCGAGGGGGAACCGGAAATCCAGAGGACAGCGGCTGAGCCGGTGGGACTGAGGACGGAGGCGGAGTCGGGGTCGGGGAAGACGGAGCCAGACAGAGCCAAACGGAGCCGAAGGTGCAGGCAGGTCGACGGTTGACCAAGGCGGAGCTGGAGGGACGAAGGAGCCCGGAGAAGCCGTATGGCCAATGGTTTCCGGTGGAGCCGAGGGAGGAAGGAACCAGGGTGGAGCCGAAGTGTCGACAGGCCGAGATGGAGCGATGGACACAGAGGCGGGAGGTGGAGGCAGGGGATCCTCTGTGCTGGATGGAGCTGGTTGCCTGAAGACATTTGGAACTTTACAGAAGATGGGAGCTGGCGAGAGACTGAAGAACAATGAGGAACTGGCTGATTGAGGAGGCAGGAGAGGGAGGCTGGGCGGGAATTCTGGAGAAACCAGGGACTCTGGAGATACAGGGGTACTGGGTATAACCTCCCCACAAAAGTCAATAAGATCTACCAAAAAAAAAAAGTTATTTAGTTCCTCAAAATATATGCCAGAGTTCAACATACACACTTTCATAGCAGTAGGGTTGTGGCTAGGCCTATCCTCCCAGCTCTCAAGCTCCACAATCACTCCCTCGACGCACAGTGTTGCCGGCTCACGCACCTGGTCAGACTCCGTGGCTATGACGCTCTCCATCCTTATCCTCGGTACAGGCTCGTCTCTCACGGGTGGCCGGTCTCACTGTCTGCGGTGGGCTCAAGCAGCATCTCCGTCACGTCATTCGCTGGTGGTGGTTGGCTGTGGTGGAGTGGGACTGGTAACGGTGTCATCCTCAGCGGGGCCGATGGTAAGTGGCGAGTTGTTATTTACCAGTACCCACTCCACGAAAGAAGCGAAATCCTCCTTTGGACCGCCCACTGGACCGTGTGCCTTCGGGTGCCTAGCGGTCCGGGTAATGAGTTTGGCACGCGAGATGTAAGAACTCCTGGATGTGGATCTCCAGTGGACGGTCTCCCTGCTCCAAGCAAAGAAGCAGTACAGTAGGTGAGGCCATGTTGTTTACGGTTAGGTCCCTTCTTCTGTTACGTCACGTGGTAGTGGAAATAGTTATCAGTGTGAGGACGAACGGCAGGACGACTGCTGATGATGTTGATGATGTCACTGATGATGATGTCACTGATGTTGTTGTTGATGATGTCACTGATGTTGTTGTTGTTGATGTCACCCCCTCAGGCCTGAGCGTGGCGCTGCAGATCCAGTGTTATCAGTGTGAGGACGAGCGACAGGACGACTGCTCCGCTCCAGACTTCATTGTTAACTGCACCGTCAATGTGCAGGACATGTGCCAGAAGGAAGTGCTCGTCATGGAGGACGGTGAGCGCACACATCACTTCCTGTTCCTGAACAACCACTTATTCTACATTCAGTTCATCACTTTTCCCTATTTAAACTCATCACTCGATAACAGTAGTGCTTTATATTGTTCACTGCACAGAATAACCAGCTGTTTATCATCAGATTCACCGTCAGCTTACAGTCATGCTGCTCATTTTACACACTTTTATGATTTAGTTTTTGTTTTTTGATAAAAAGACTCACTCAACATTTAATTTCAGTTTTACATTTAATTTTTACATTTAACATTTAATTTACTAGTAAATGTTATACTTGTCGATTCATGTTTAAATGAATATGTTTCAATATTTGATTTTGTATTTCCTTGTTAACAAAAATTACTATTTTTTTACAACTACTAATAAGATGCCATTAATAAGCGGATTATATTTTTTTCGCAGCGTCTCTAGTGGACTGTACTTTAAAAACCTGCTGTTGATATTTTTCTGTCTGTCTTTAGAATTTGAAAATAATTAAATGGAAACATTTGAACGTTGACAATTAGACTGATATTTTGGGGATATTTAATTTGATTTCATCAATCAATAAATTCCACTAGAAACAAACCTTGTTGTATTATTTTAATTTAATACTGTGAAGCTGCTTTGATACAATCTGTATTGTGAAAAGCGCTATACAAATATACTTGACTTGACTTGATGGAAATGACGAATGAACAGAAATATTGAAAATGCATTAGGAAAATAAAGTCCAGTTTTTATCACACATACACATACTCACACACACACTCACACTCTCTCTCTCTCTCTCTCTCTCTCTCTCTGTGTGTGTGTGTAGGGGTCCACTACAGGAAGTCGTGCGCCTCGTCAGGAGCGTGCCTGATCGCGTCCTCGGGGTATCAGCAGTTCTGCACGGGGAAGCTGAACTCGGTCTGCATCTCCTGCTGCAACACCCCGCTCTGCAACGGCCCGCGCCATAGGAGGAGAGCGCTCTCCTGCGCATGCGCACTGCCCGCGCCCACACCCGTGCTGCTCGCGGCCCTGCTGCCGTTCCTGTGGGCGCGCGCGCACTGACGGACTCGCAAGGCTTCTCAACGGAGGCTCAGACTGTGTGTGTGTGTGTGTGTGTGAATACTAGATGATGAACAAACACAGACTCACTGGACTGTACGAGAGAGAAGAAACTGTAGAAGAAGGAGCGATTATCCTCGAAGGTTGAACATCACGTGATGAGCTCTATGTTCAATGTGCTTCCCTTCCTTCCCCTAATTAGTGGGCGGGGCTTCTTCATATAATCCCAATAAATTTGGGATTCAGAGAGCTGCTCGTTTGCTGAGCCATGGGTGGAGTGTGGAGTGTAGCTCCGCCTCTCTGGATTTAGCTGGAATATCCAACCACACAATAACGCTACCATAAGGGGTGGGACCAAATATGGATCAGGCGATATATCACTGTCTTTCTCCATCCACTACGATAATTGCTACGCTGGCACCAAATATTGATATTTAATTAATAAAATAAGGCTGTAAACAGATTTCCCTCCTCAGTGTCACTACTTCATGTCTCCTGGAGGTGGCGCTCAACACATGAATGAGGGAAATGTGAACATAAGTTAACTAACGCTCCTGTGTATATCTGTGTAAGTGCTCGATGAAGAGTGTCAAAGATGTCTATTTACAACCTGTTAATGAAGCGTTGATCATTGTAGCCAATCAGAGACATATCTGTTGAGCACATGAACCCAATGGCCAATCAGAGGTGTTTAAGAATCTGCTCAAAATGATAGAGGGAAATGCTGGTGTCGTCACATTTTTAAAATGTTAAAATACCCAAGTTGACAACATTATTCCCAGGGTTATTTTAAGGAAGCTTGGAACATTGAGGTGTTTCCAGGTTTAAATATTTGAGGTTGGTACATTTTGAAATGTAGCAGGTTTATATAAATCAAGTCGATAAGCAGGTAAATGTGTCAGGTAACACACAAAGAAAAGTTTAAGCTTTTAAGAAGTATAAGCATAAAATGTTTAATTTACTTAAAATGTTAAATTTAATTTACACACTGAAAAACGTTTTGTGCTGTTTTCTAACAGTTTGAACTTGAATAAAGAGAGAACCTGCACTTAACCTTTCACAGGCATTTTGTTTTCACAGTTATAGATATCGTGACAGATATTGTGATTATCATTGTAGGATTGTCGAGCAATATATGGATTATCTCAGAATTGCTATATCGTGATATAAAAACTCTATCCCTCCACCCAGCAGAGGCTCTGCAGTGTATAAAGCAGTGACCAATCCCAGCACACGCGTTTATAAAGCAGTGACCAATCACAGCACACGCGTGTATAAAGCAGTGACCAATCACAGCACACACGTGTATAAAGCATAAAGCAGTGACCAATCCCAGCACACGCGTGAATAAAGCAGTGACCAATCCCAGCACACGTGTGTATAAAGCAGTGACCAATCCCAGCACACGCGTGTATAAAGCAGTGACCAATCCCAGCACACGCGTGTATAAAGCAGTGACCAATCCCAGCACACGCGTGTATAAAGCAGTGACCAATCCCAGCACACGCGTGAATAAAGCAGTGACCAATCCCAGCACACGCGTGTATAAAGCAGTGACCAATCACAGCACACACGTGTATAAAGCAGTGACCAATCACAGCACACACGTGTATAAAGCAGTGACCAATCCCAGCACACACGTGTATAAAGCAGTGACCAATCCCAGCACACGCGTGTATAAAGCAGTGACCAATCACAGCACACGCGTGTATAAAGCAGTGACCAATCCCAGCACACGCGTGTATAAAGCAGTGACCAATCCCAGCACACGCGTGTATAAAGCAGTGACCAATCCCAGCACACGCGTGTATAAAGCAGTGACCAATCCCAGCACACGCGTGTATAAAGCAGTGACCAATCCCAGCACACGCGTGTATAAAGCAGTGACCAATCACAGCACATGTGTGTATAAAGCAGTGACCAATCACCACACACGTGTATAAAGCAGTGACCAATCAGCACACACGTGTATAAAGCAGTGACCAATCCCAGCACACGCGTGTATAAAGCAGTGACCAATCCCAGCACACACGTGTATAAAGCATAAAGCAGTGACCAATCACAGCACACACGTGTATAAAGCAGTGACCAATCACAGCACACGCGTGTATAAAGCAGTGACCAATCACAGAACACACGTGTATAAAGCAGTGACCAATCACAGAACACACGTGTATAAAGCAGTGACCAATCCCAGCACACGCGTGTATAAAGCAGTGACCAATCCCAGCACACACATGAATAAAGCAGTGACCAATCACAGCACACGCATGTATAAAGCAGTGACCAATCACAGAACACACGTGTATAAAGCAGTGACCAATCACAGAACACACGTGTATAAAGCAGTGACCAATCCCAGCACACGCGTGTATAAAGCAGTGACCAATCACAGCACACACGTGTATAAAGCAGTGACCAATCATTTACACAGCACACGAGTGTATAAAGCATAAAGCAGTGACCAATCACAGCACACGAGTGTATAAAGCATAAAGCAGTGACCAATCCCAGCACACGCGTGAATAAAGCAGTGACCAATCCCAGCACACGCGTGTATAAAGCAGTGACCAATCCCAGCACACGCGTGTATAAAGCAGTGACCAATCACAGCACATGCGTGTATAAAGCAGTGACCAATCAGCACACACGTGTATAAAGCAGTGACCAATCAGCACACACGTGTATAAAGCAGTGACCAATCCCAGCACACGCGTGTATAAAGCAGTGACCAATCACAGCACACACGTGTATAAAGCATAAAGCAGTGACCAATCACAGCACACACGTGTATAAAGCAGTGACCAATCCCAGCACACGCGTGAATAAAGCAGTGACCAATCCCAGCACACGCGTGTATAAAGCATAAAGCAGTGACCAATCACAGCACACGCGTGTATAAAGCAGTGACCAATCACAGCACATGCGTGTATAAAGCATAAAGCAGTGACCAATCACAGCACACACGTGTATAAAGCAGTGACCAATCACAGAACACACGTGTATAAAGCAGTGACCAATCACAGAACACACGTGTATAAAGCAGTGACCAATCCCAGCACACGCGTGTATAAAGCAGTGATCAATCCCAGCACACACGTGAATAAAGCAGTGACCAATCACAGCACACGCGTGTATAAAGCAGTGACCAATCACAGAACACACGTGTATAAAGCAGTGACCAATCACAGAACACACGTGTATAAAGCAGTGACCAATCCCAGCACACGCGTGTATAAAGCAGTGACCAATCCCAGCACACACGTGAATAAAGCAGTGACCAATCACAGCACACGCGTGTATAAAGCAGTGACCAATCACAGAACACACGTGTATAAAGCAGTGACCAATCCCAGCACACGCGTGTATAAAGCAGTGACCAATCCCAGCACACAGGTGAATAAAGCAGTGACCAATCACAGCACACGCGTGTATAAAGCAGTGACCAATCACAGAACACACGTGTATAAAGCAGTGACCAATCACAGAACACACGTGTATAAAGCAGTGACCAATCCCAGCACACGCGTGTATAAAGCAGTGACCAATCACAGCACACGCGTGTATAA
Source organism: Rutilus rutilus (assembly GCF_951802725.1). Classification (NCBI taxonomy): domain Eukaryota; kingdom Metazoa; phylum Chordata; class Actinopteri; order Cypriniformes; family Leuciscidae; genus Rutilus; species Rutilus rutilus. The sequence continues at coordinate 62,375,707 of NC_140210.1, forward strand.
AGCAGTGACTAATCACAGCACACGAGTGTATAAAGCATAAAGCAGTGACCAATCACAGCACACGAGTGTATAAAGCATAAAGCAGTGACCAATCCCAGCACACGCGTGAATAAAGCAGTGACCAATCCCAGCACACGCGTGTATAAAGCAGTGACCAATCAGCACACACGTGTATAAAGCAGTGACCAATCCCAGCACACGCGTGTATAAAGCAGTGACCAATCCCAGCACACGCGTGAATAAAGCAGTGACCAATCACAGCACACGCGTGTATAAAGCAGTGACCAATCACCACACACGTGTATAAAGCAGTGACCAATCACAGCACATGCGTGAATAAAGCAGTGACCAATCCCAGCACACGCGTGAATAAAGCAGTGACCAATCACAGCACACGCGTGTATAAAGCAGTGACCAATCACCACACACGTGTATAAAGCAGTGACCAATCACAGCACACGCGTGAATAAAGCAGTGACCAATCACAGCACACGCGTGAATAAAGCAGTGACCAATCCCAGCACACGCGTGTATAAAGCATAAAGCAGTGACCTGTGTTTCTGA
>NC_140210.1:62381270-62413770 GCF_951802725.1 Rutilus rutilus
CAAGTGATGGTGGTAATGACATTTTCTGTGTCACTATCTATATCATATTATGTGTTTATAAATTAAGTTAAAGAAGCATAATAGTGTGATTTTACAATGAAACTTGTGAGATGCCTTACTTCCTAAAACTGTTTTTTCTTATTTTTTAACCAGAATGGCTCCCAAGAAATCAACTGAAAGGTCTATAGAGATTATAGAAAAAAATTGAAGGAAGATCCTGTAAAATATCAGCAGTACATTGACAGAGAAAAGGAAAAATACAAAAGAAGAAAAGAAACAGGAAAGCTTAAAGTAATCTCACAACTTTCAAAACGGGAGCAAACACAGAAACGCAAACAATGTTTTAACCAAAACAATAAAAGAGTCAATGACAAAATTCGACAGGAAGTACAACACTATGTAGCTCTTAGCTTTTAATACCATGAGCAAGATCCTAAGCAAAAACATTGCTCCCACAATACTCCCACATGACACACAATGGCATGGCTGGAGTTAATCTTCAGGACACTTTGCTCATTGAGTGACTACACTATGCCTGTCATTTAAACTAGGGCCCAGTATCTCTTTCTCTCCACATCCCATCCATCTCCCTTTATCATCTCTAATTCACATTTTGAATGTTCAAATACATGTTTGAAAGCAAACACATTTCATTATGCATTGTTAGTTTTTAAACCCAAACATATACTATTTCACCTAATGGTAATAGTCATAGTTATGAAATGTTTATGAAGGATATTTTTATGCTGTTTTATCACATTGTGACAACTGATTCTCTAGAAAATATTGTATGGTTTCTTCATGATTGAAATAAACATGTTCAAGTTGATGGTTGTATCATATTTATATATATCTCCTCACATCTGTCCATTTCTTTCAACACTCACCAGAAGTCATTATTTAAGCCTTTAAATTTGCTTTATGTATCAGTGCACTTTTCATTTATGTCATTACCAAAACACTATGTCATTACCAGAACAGTATGTCATTACCGCCACGTTGCTTAATTTACAGCAAACATACCTTTAAAACTGTTTTATGTTCAATCTTGAGGTGCTACATGAAAAGCCTAATGAAATACTCATCCACTTATTCAAAGAAAAAACATCTAAAATTAATTTTCCAGAAATTAAACAAATGTGTGCTTTGATGAACACAGAAAAACACATTTTGATGGTAAGAACAAGAAAATATATGTAATTCGCTGAATGGAAACATTTTGTTTTTTATACGTATTGTTAAAGGTTAACAATGTTTGCAAGATAAATGAGTTTAAATGATCTCCTTGATGCATTCTTTGCATTATGAGACTTTTTGATGTTGTGACGGGAATGACGTTTTGCAGTGCCAGTTGGCAAATAGATATAAAATACTCAAATTATATTTAAGCTCAGTCGTGGCCATTATTATATCTTTACATCAAAGCATGTAAACATTGTCTTGACATAATTCTAACAAAATTCAACCAAATTTCATTCATCAAAATGTAAGATGGCAAAATAGCCCCCAATTGAAGAATCACCCATGTATGTATGTATATGTATGTGTATGTATGTATGTATATGTATGTGTATGTATGTATGTATATATGTATGTGTATGTATGTATGTATGTATGTATGTATGTATGTATGTATATATGTATGTGTATGTATGTATGTATGTATGTATGTGTATGTGTATGTGTATGTATGTATATATGTATGTGTATGTATGTATGTATGTATGTATGTATGTATGTATGTGTATGTGTATGTATGTATATATGTATGTATGTATGTATGTGTATGTATGTATGTATGCATGTACCAAGAGCTCCTGTAAAAGCCACAACAAATTCCTTGTGTGTTTGCGCACACTTGGCAAATAAAGCTCATTCTGATTAATAATGTTCTCAAAAGGTTAGCACAAAAATATTATTTTGTTTGTAGAAGGTGTTTTAAATGTCCTCATAATCTTGGGAGAAGACGTTCTTAGAACAACATCCTTTAAACATTAGAATGACAACTACCTTCAGATGAGTAAGGTTGTGTTTGCCCGTTTAAAGGAATATCCTGGGAACACGGGGAAGTTTAGAAGCCTATCCCACGGCTACTGTTCCTCAACGTTTATGAAGAGGTTATGCAAGGGTTACAATTAAACACTTTCAAAACATTGATTATGAAATCACTATATTGTCATTAGTATTTGATAGATGTTCTCATAATGTAGGCAGAAAACATTCTTCAAACGTCCTTTAAATATTAAGGGTCACTAACTTTCTGGCTTAAACTTGTGTTAAGGTTGGATGCTACACAGCAAATCCCCTTCATATACACCACCGTATAGTGTACTCTAGCTGGATATGGCCTTATCAGACAGAACTGTTGTCTATCATATCTAGATAACATACAATTTACAATATTGTTCTGAATAATGAACGTGTAGCCTAGGCTATTTACATAGACTAATTATGAAGCATATTTGATTAATTAAAGGTATTTTATTAGTTATTTTCTCAGTTTGGCGGAACATTTATAAATCATTGATATATCACCTCAACAGCTCTTGTAATAATATACGCTTGCCGTGTGCAGACAGCGCCACCTGCCGTTAGACCCCGGTACTGTCGAACACCTGACTACACACCCGACACGAGCTGCGTTTAGTGGAGTGTGTGTGTGAGAGAGATAAACGGTAATCTACTACTACAGCCAGCAGCACACACTGCTTTCCATCACAGACAGACAGATTTAAATGTTATAAAACTAATTTTATTTGTGAAGTGAAACATATTAAAAAACTCAGGGGCTTTTGATAATCCATCAGGGGATAAGCCCCCTAAGAGAACATATTCCCGCGCGAATAATGATCAATAATGTGCTGTTACTCCGTCTAATAACTGCAGATGCTCAGCGAATATGGTATAGTGACAGACTCTCTCATCATGAGACCGCGAAGGACTCTCTCATCATGAGACCGCGAAGGACTCTTTCAATGAAGGGTTAAACAAATAACTGTAAATTAATCATTAACACTAAACTGATGTGAGCCACTGGGAGACCGCAGACATTCACTGTTTTGCATTAATAGAAAGCCAGCTAATGTAAAGATTTGTAATATGTAATACTTAAATAAAAATAAATAAAAAATGTAATAGTATTTTCGTGACGTGACCGCGGGGGACGGGGACATGTGTGACGTAGCCATGCGCTCTTAGTAGAGCGTCTCATTCTCGGGTTTAATCGCTGAGGAGGGTTAGGGTTAGCCTAAGGAGGACACTAGCCTACGCCTCAGAATGGGAACTATGAAGAGCACAGCCTCGGACCCTCGTTAGGACACAGCCTTATGTCTGAGAAACACCCTACAGGCGTGAGGGCGGCTCAGGAGAGTGACGTGCCACTGGTGCGCGACGCTCGGTGATGACGTCACGGTAAGCGGAAGTGAAGGAGAGTTCCAGAAAGAGCGGCGGGTGCGCGAGAACACAAACACACACAACTATAACAATAACTACTGTAAACACAATAACAGAGCGATACTGTACAGCATTATAAGGGAGGATCAGCTGACAGAATCACTGACTATCCATCATGACGACCATCGATTACAGTGTGTGGGATCATATCGAGGTGTCTGATGATGAAGACGATACTCATCCGAACATCGACACTCCTAGCCTGTTCCGCTGGAGACACCAGGTACACACACACACACACACACACACACACACACACACACACACACACACACACACACACACACACACTCACTCACAGACATACACACACACACACACACACACACTCATCCGAACATCGACACTCCTAGCCTGTTCCACTGGAGACACCATTCACTCACTCACTCACTCACTCACTCACTCACTCACTCACTCACACACACACACACACTCGCACACACACACACACACACACACACACACACACTCATCCGAACATCGACACTCCTAGCCTGTTCCGCTGGAGACACCATTCACTCGCTCGCACACACACACACACACACACACACACACACACACACACACACACACACACACACACACACTCACTCACTCACAGACATACACACACACACACACACACACACACTCATCCGAACATCGACACTCCTAGCCTGTTCCACTGGAGACACCATTCACTCACTCACTCACTCACTCACTCACTCACTCACTCACTCACTCACACACACACACACACTCGCACACACACACACACACACACACACACACACACACACACACACACACACACACACACACACACACTCATCCGAACATCGACACTCCTAGCCTGTTCCGCTGGAGACACCATTCACTCGCTCGCACACACACACACACACACCACACACACACACACACACACACACACACACACACTCACTCAATCTTGAAATTAGTTATATTGTGTGTATCAGTGATGATGTGGGCTGATGTGGAACACATGCGGGCTTGAATGCCAAGACTTCTGACTTTACTCCTAAAATATCTTAATTTTATATTCTAAAATGTTCATCAACTAATTAATACATTTTCAAATGAGGGATAAATCTTTTTCTTATAAACTATGTCAATATCTATGAGAACGCCTCAGATGTGGGTGTAATAGGTACAGTTACCCCACTAGTGTTTACTCCAGATGGGTTAGGGTCAGGGTTAGAGGTTACTAGGCGGAGTTTACTGCACTCTCCAGTGGCCGTTCTCTGTTACAGATGTTGAGACCAGTACAACATCAGCTGGGACCAGTCAGATGATAAAGAATACTAGTAACCATTAAAGAAGACACTAGTGCCTAATAAAGAAGTACTAGAACCTAACATATAACTGTGAGTATCTATTAAATAGGTACTAGGATATAAGAAAAAGTAATTGCATACAATAAATAAGTATTGAATAATATATTTAAAAAGATACTAGTCAATATTGGAATAATTACTAGTCATATATTAATAGAACAGAATAGCTACTACTATTAATTAGCAGATATCTTCAACCTCGTAAGAAAATATTAGAGATATCTTTCAAGCAGATCATTACATAAACATGAGTAGGCCTATACTCTCAACCGTCCAATCAGAGGTCATATGCTAATGCATGAGTATACTCTCAACTGTCCAATCAGAGGTCATATGCTAATGCATGAGTATACTCTCAACCGTCCAATCAGAGGTCATATGCTAATGCATGAGTATACTCTCAACCGTCCAATCAGAGGTCATATGCTAATGCATGAGTATACTCTCAACCGTCCAATCAGAGGTCATATGCTAATGCATGAGTATACTCTCAACCGTCCAATCAGAGGTCATATGCTAATGCATGAGTATACTCTCAACCATCCAATCAGAGGTCATATGCTAATGCATGAGTATACTCTCAACCATCCAATCAGAGGTCATATGCTAATGCATGAGTATACTCTCAACCATCCAATCAGAGGTCATATGCTAATGCATGAGTATACTCTCAACCATCCAATCAGAGGTCATATGCTAATGCAGGCCAAACTAAGGCTATAGAACAGGGGTGTCCAAACTCAGTCCTGGAGGGCCACTGTCCTGCAGAGTTTAGCTCCAACCCCAATTAAACACACCTGAACCAGATAATCAGACCGTGATTATCTGGTTCAGGTGTGTTTAATTGGGGTTGAAGCTAAACTCTGCAGGACAGTGGCCCTCCAGGACTGAGTTTGGACACCCCTGCTATAGAAGATTGATTTTTCATAATAAACTGGCTATGTTGGTTTATCTAGCTAATTGATTAGCATGAATGCAAGGAAATACGTATGTTTAATATGACATTTATTGTTTTGACAGTACAGTAGGCTATAATAAAGACTTTACTACCGATAATAAAATCCTAACAACAGTTAAGCAGATCCACCGGTCCATAACCACCACTATACTGGAGACTGGGACTCTTGGAGAGCATTCATAACCCTGGATATTAATCTGCGTCTGAGAATGAGTCATGTCTAAATAAGAGTATATATGCTCTGTGTTACATATGCCTATTCTTTATATTCTTATATTCTCTCGTTGATATGTTGTTGGTTCATTATTATTCTACATATTATTAGCATGCTGAATATTTAAATAGAACTAGTATCTATAAGGATATATTTGATCTGAAATGTTAAAAGTTACAAGTAACAAACAAAAAAAAGCGCTAGTTGTATTTTTTCTTAAGATATGTATAATTACATACTAGACACTACTGGAGTTAGGGCTAGATCTGATAAACAAGGGTTAGTATCTTCAAAAAGGTACCAGTACCTAAAGATCGCATGGAGGCGTTCCTGAAGCTGTGTGTGTGTGAGAGAGAGAGAGAGAGAGAGAGAGAGAGAGAGAGAGAATGTGTGTGTGTGTGTGTGAGAGAGAGAGAGAGAGAGAGAGAGAGAGAGAGAGAGAGAATGTGTGTGTGTGAGAGAGAGAGAGAGAGAATGTGTGTGTGAGAGAGAGAGAGAGAATGTGTGTGTGAGAGAGAGAGAGAATGTGTGTGTGTGTGTGTGTGTGTGTGTGTGTGTGTGTGTGTGTGAGAGAGAGCGAGAGAGAGAGAATGTGTGTGTGTGTGTGAGAGAGAGAGAGAGAGAGAGAGAGAGAGAGAGAATGTGTGTGTGTGAGAGAGAGAGAGAGAGAGAGAGAGAATGTGTGTGTGAGAGAGAGAGAGAGAGAGAGAGAGAGAGAATGTGTGTGTGTGTGTGTGTGTGTGTGTGTGTGTCTGTGTTGGGCACATGTGTGAGCTGATGTCTGGTGCTCCTCAGGCTCGGGTGGACCGTATGGAGGCGTTCCTGAAGCTGTGTGTGTGTGTGAGAGAGAGAGAGAGAGAATATGTGTGTGTGTGTGTGTTGGGCACATGTGTGAGCTGATGTCTGGTGCTCCTCAGGCTCGGGTGGACCGTATGGAGGCGTTCCTGAAGCAGGGCGAGGAGCTGGAGAAGAGCCTGATGGAGAGCAGGAGGAGGCTGGAGGAGGCGCAGCGCAGGGTGAAGGAGCTGAAGGAGGCGGGCTCCACAGAGCAGGAGAAGGAGCTGAGTAAAGCCCAGGCGGAGGAGAAGCAGCTGAGGAAGGAGGAGCGCTCCTGGCAGAAGAAGATGGAGGAGCACCGCCGAGAGGAGAAGAAGATGCCCTGGAACGTGGACACACTCAGCAAAGAGGGCTTCAGTAAGGTGCGACACACACTCACTCACTCTCTCACACTCTCACACACACACAGATGAACACACCACTGACACTTCTGGGCTTGTGTTTCAGAGTGTTGTGAATGTGAAGCCTGACAAGGAGGAGGAGACGGAGGAGCAGAAGGAGGAGAAACACAAGAGCTTCGTGGAGAAAAACGAGAAACAGATCAAACACTTCGGTGAGATGAGTCCGCATCTCTTCTCTGATGACGAGGGCGGGGCTATAACCTGTCACTCACATGAGATCAGCCAATAGCAAACCACAACCATCCAATCAGTTCCCCACGGACACAATCAAGCCCCGCCCACATTTGTTCTTGTTCCAGAAGCGTTTCACTTGTAGATCAGTGTCAGATTGTTCACTGCTGTTCTCATGACGTGTGTGTGTGTGTGTGTGTGTGTGTGTGTGCAGGGATGCTGCGCCGCTGGGACGACTCTCAGAAGTACCTGTCTGATAATCCTCACCTGGTGTGTGAGGAAACGGCCAATTATCTGGTCATCATGTGCATCGATCTGGAGGTGGAGGAGGTAACGCTGTGTGTGTGTGTGTAGCTGATGTGTGTGTGTGTAGTTGATGTGTGTGTGTGACTGACCCGTGTGTGTGTGTGTCAGAAACACGCGCTCATGCAGCAGGTGGCGCATCAGACCATCGTCATGCAGTTCATCCTGGAGCTCGCCAAGAGTCTGAAGGTGGATCCGCGCGGATGCTTCCGCCAGTTCTTCACCAAGATCAAGGTGTGTGTGTGTTTCTCACGAGCTTCTCATTCGTGCTGGTCCTGCAGAGTCCATACGATGCGGCTGTACCTGAATAACTCAAAGCACCGATTCGCTTCAGCTGTACTGTACTGACTTTTTAATTTGCTGCTTGGTTCTTTTAATAATAAAGATCAAGTAATTGTATTGTGAATAAAAGTTCACACTGATGCCTCTCTGTGTGTGTCTCTGTGTGTTTCAGACTGCAGACCAGCAGTATCAGGACGCATTTAACGACGAGCTGGAGTCGTTTAAGGAGCGAGTGCGCGGCCGGGCGAAGATCCGCATTGACAAAGCCATGAAGGAGTACGAGGAGGAGGAGCGTCAGAAGCGTCTGGGTCCCGGAGGCCTGGATCCTGTGGAGGTGTACGAGAGCCTGCCGGCGGTGAGACTCACACCCCACCTGTCTCTCCCCATACATACAGTTACCATAGTGATGCTGACTTACAGCTTTCAGGAGAACATTCAACACCATATGGAGTATGTTCTCAATATATAGTGAAATGTGGCTGATGTAGTGGGATTAATCAGAATAATAATTATCTAAGCAATCATTGGTTGCATCCTAAAGGCTCGGTCACGGCTGTTATTGCGTAATTTTTATGGGAGATTTCTGGTCTTTTCAGTAGGAATCTGTACGACCGCCAGTAAAAAACGTCACGTGTGTAACAAGTTAGTTGTGTAAATTCACGCAGTTTTTAAACAGAAATCTGCTCAGTTTGACAGTGACTTTAGTGTGAGCAGCGCTTCTTACATCTACACTACTGACAGTGGACCTTAAAACTAATGAGGGCTAAATGCGATTTTAAAGGTTCTCATAAACGAACGCTTCTGTCATAGCAGTGATTCTTCTGTCTTCATCTCCACAGGAAATGCAGAAATGCTTTGATGATAAAGACATTCAGATGCTTCAGGACGCCATCAGCAAGATGGACCCCACGGTTAGTGTAGCATGAGTCTGAGCGGGGTTGGCAAATGTGCCGGTACTTGGCGGTGTTGTGAGTGTGAGTGTGACTGTACTGTGAATGTGACTGTTGTGTGAGTGTGACTAGTGTGACTGTACTGTGACTGTAGTGAGTGTGACTGTTGTGTGACTACTGTGAGTGTGACTGTTGTGTGAGTGTGACTGTTGTGTGAGTGTGACTGTTGTGGGTGTGACTGTAGTGAGTGTGACTAGTGTGACTGTACTGTGACTGTAGTGAGTGTGACTGTTGTGTGAGTGTGACTAGTGTGACTGTACTGTGACTGTAGTGAGTGTGACTGTTGTGTGACTACTGTGAGTGTGACTGTACTGTGAGTGTGACTGTACTGTGAGTGTGACTGTACTGTGACTTGTGGGTGTGACTGTTGTGTGAGTGTGACTAGTGTGACTGTACTGTGACTGTAGTGAGTGTGACTGTTGTGTGACTACTGTGAGTGTGACTGTACTGTGAGTGTGACTGTTGTGTGAGTGTGACTGTTGTGGGTGTGACTGTAGTGAGTGTGACTGTAGTGAGTGTGACTAGTGTGAGTGTGACTAGTGTGAGTGTGACTAGTGTGAGTGTGACTAGTGTGAGTGTGACTAGTGTGAGTGTGACTAGTGTGAGTGTGACTGTTGTGTGAGTGTGACTGTAGTGGGTGTGACTAGTGTGAGTGTGACTGTTGTGTGAGTGTGACTTGTGTGAGTGTGACTTGTGTGAGTGTGACTTGTGTGAGTGTGACTTGTGTGAGTGTGACTTGTGTGAGTGTGACTGTAGTGAGTGTGACTGTACTGTGACTGTAGTGAGTGTGACTGTTGTGTGACTAGTGTGAGTGTGACTGTACTGTGAGTGTGACTGTACTGTGAGTGTGACTGTTGTGTGAGTGTGACTGTAGTGAGTGTGACTAGTGTGAGTGTGACTGTAGTGAGTGTGACTAGTGTGAGTGTGACTGTTGTGTGAGTGTGACTTGTGTGAGTGTGACTTGTGTGAGTGTGACTGTAGTGGGTGTGACTGTAGTGGGTGTGACTGTAGTGGGTGTGACTGTAGTGGGTGTGACTGTAGTGGGTGTGACTGTAGTGGGTGTGACTGTAGTGGGTGTGACTGTTGTGTGAGTGTGACTGTAGTGAGTGTGACTGTAGTGAGTGTGACTGTAGTGAGTGTGACTTGTCAAGTCAAGTATATTTGTATTGCGCTTTTCACAATACAGATTGTATTAAAGCAGCTTCACAGTATGAAATTAAAATAATACAACAAGGTTTGTTTCTAGTGGAATTTATTGATTGATAAAATTAAATATCCCCAAAATATGTGTGAGTGTGACTGTTGTGTGAGTGTGACTGTAGTGTGAGTGACTAGTGTGAGTGTGACTGTACTGTGAGTGATTAGTGTGAGTGTGACTAGTGTGAGTGTGACTAGTGTGAGTGTGACTGTTGTGTGAGTGTGACTTGTGTGAGTGACTTGTGTGAGTGTGACTGTTGTGTGAGTGTGACTTGTGTGAGTGTGACTGTTGTGTGAGTGTGACTGTAGTGAGTGTGACTGTAGTGAGTGTGACTGTAGTGAGTGTGACTGTAGTGAGTGTGACTTGTCAAGTCAAGTATATTTGTATTGCGCTTTTCACAATACAGATTGTATTAAAGCAGCTTCACAGTATAAAATTAAAATAATACAACAAGGTTTGTTTCTAGTGGAATTTATTGATTGATAAAATTAAATATCCCCAAAATATGTGTGAGTGTGACTGTTGTGTGAGTGTGACTGTTGTGTGAGTGTGACTGTAGTGTGAGTGTGACTGTAGTGTGAGTGACTAGTGTGAGTGAGACTGTTGTGTGAGTGTGACTGTACTGTGAGTGACTAGTGTGAGTGTGACTGTACTGTGAGTGTGACTGTACTGTGAGTGTGACTAGTGTGAGTGTGACTAGTGTGAGTGTGACTAGTGTGAGTGTGACTAGTGTGAGTGTGACTGTTGTGTGAGTGTGACTTGTGTGAGTGTGACTTGTGTGAGTGTGACTGTTGTGTGAGTGTGACTTGTGTGAGTGTGACTTGTGTGAGTGTGACTTGTGTGAGTGTGACTGTAGTGAGTGTGACTGTAGTGAGTGTGACTTGTCAAGTCAAGTATATTTGTATTGCGCTTTTCACAATACAGATTGTATTAAAGCAGCTTCACAGTATAAAATTAAAATAATACAACAAGGTTTGTTTCTAGTGGAATTTATTGATTGATAAAATTAAATATCCCCAAAATATGTGTGAGTGTGACTGTTGTGTGAGTGTGACTGTTGTGTGAGTGTGACTGTAGTGTGAGTGTGACTGTAGTGTGAGTGACTAGTGTGAGTGAGACTGTTGTGTGAGTGTGACTGTACTGTGAGTGACTAGTGTGAGTGTGACTGTACTGTGAGTGTGACTGTACTGTGAGTGTGACTAGTGTGAGTGTGACTAGTGTGACTTGTGTGAGTGTGACTTGTGTGATTGTGACTTGTGTGATTGTGACTGTTGTGTGAGTGTGAGTGTGACTGTACTGTGAGTGTGACTGTACTGTGAGTGTGACTAGTGTGAGTGTGACTAGTGTGACTTGTGTGAGTGTGACTTGTGTGATTGTGACTGTTGTGTGAGTGTGACTTGTGTGAGTGTGACTTGTGTGAGTGTGACTTGTGTGAGTGTGACTTGTGTGAGTGTGACTTGTGTGAGTGTGACTGTAGTGAGTGTGACTGTAGTGAGTGTGACTGTAGTGAGTGTGACTTGTCAAGTATATTTGTATAGCGCTTTTCACAATACAGATTGTATTAAAGGAGCTTCACAGTATAAAATTAAAATAATACAACAAGGTTTGTTTCTAGTGGAATTGATTGATTGATAAAATTAAATATCCCCAAAATATGTGTGTGTGACTGTTGTGTGAGTGTGACTAGTGTGAGTGTGACTACTGTGACTGTACTGTGACTGTACTGTGACTATACTGTGAGTGTGACTAGTGTGAGTGTGACTGTACTGTGAGTGTGACTAGTGTGAGTGTGACTAGTGTGTGAGTGTGACTAGTGTGTGAGTGTGACTAGTGTGAGTGTGACTAGTGTGAGTGTGACTAGTGTGAGTGTGACTGTACTGTGAGTGTGACTGTACTGTGACTAGTGTGAGTGTGACTGGAGTGTGACTAGTGTGAGTGACTAGTGTGGCTGTACTGTGAGTGTGACTAGTGTGAGTGACTGTACTGTGAGTGTGACTAGTGAATGTGACTGTATTGTGAGTGTGACTAGTGTGAATGTGACTGTATTGTGAGTGTGACTAGTGTGAGTGTGACTGTACTGTGAGTGTGACTGTTGTGTGACTAGTGTGAGTGTGACTGTTGTGACTAGTGTGAGTGTGACTGTAGTGAGTGTGACTGTAGTGAGTGTGACTGTAGTGAGTGTGACTTGTCAAGTATATTTGTATAGCGCTTTTCACAATACAGATTGTATTTATCACAGTATAAAATTAAAATAATACAACAAGGTTTGTTTCTAGTGGAATTTATTGATTGATAAAATTAAATATCCCCAAAATATGTGTGTGTGACTGTTGTGTGAGTGTGACTGTAGTGTGAGTGAGACTGTTGTGTGAGTGTGACTGTACTGTGAGTGACTAGTGTGAGTGTGACTGTACTGTGAATGTGACTAGTGTGAGTGTGACTGTTGTGTGACTGTTGTGTGAGTGTGACTTGTGTGAGTGTGACTGTTGTGTGAGTGACTGTTGTGTGAGTGTGACTGTAGTGAGTGTGACTAGTGAGTGTGACTTGTGTGAGTGTGACTGTAGTGTGAGTGACTAGTGTGAGTGTGACTGTACTGTGAATGTGACTAGTGTGAGTGAGACTAGTGTGAGTGAGACTAGTGTGAGTGAGACTGTTGTGTGAGTGTGACTGTTGTGTGAGTGTGATTGTACTGTGAGTGTGATTGTACTGTGAGTGTGACTAGTGTGAGTGTGACTGTTGTGTGAGTGTGATTGTACTGTGAGTGTGACTGTACTGTGAGTGTGACTGTTGTGACTAGTGTGAGTGTGACTGTAGTGTGAGTGTGACTTGTGTGAGTGTGACTGTAGTGTGAGTGTGACTGTTGTGTGAGTGTGATTGTATTGTGAGTGTGACTGTACTGTGAGTGTGACTGTTGTGACTAGTGTGAGTGTGACTGTACTGTGAGTGTGACTAGTGTGAGTGTGACTAGTGTGACTTGTGTGAGTGTGACTTGTGTGAGTGTGACTTGTGTGAGTGTGACTTGTGTGAGTGTGACTTGTGTGAGTGTGACTTGTGTGATTGTGACTGTTGTGTGAGTGTGAGTGTGACTTGTGTGATTGTGACTGTTGTGTGAGTGTGACTTGTGTGAGTGTGACTTGTGTGAGTGTGACTTGTGTGAGTGTGACTTGTGTGAGTGTGACTGTAGTGAGTGTGACTGTAGTGAGTGTGACTTGTCAAGTATATTTGTATAGCGCTTTTCACAATACAGATTGTATTAAAGGAGCTTCACAGTATAAAATTAAAATAATACAACAAGGTTTGTTTCTAGTGGAATTGATTGATTGATAAAATTAAATATCCCCAAAATATGTGTGTGTGACTGTTGTGTGAGTGTGACTAGTGTGAGTGTGACTACTGTGACTGTACTGTGACTGTACTGTGACTATACTGTGAGTGTGACTAGTGTGAGTGTGACTGTACTGTGAGTGTGACTAGTGTGAGTGTGACTAGGGTGTGAGTGTGACTAGTGTGTGAGTGTGACTAGTGTGTGAGTGTGACTAGTGTGAGTGTGACTAGTGTGAGTGTGAGTGTGACTAGTGTGAGTGTGACTAGTGTGAGTGTGACTGTACTGTGAGTGTGACTGTACTGTGACTAGTGTGAGTGTGACTGGAGTGTGACTAGTGTGAGTGACTAGTGTGGCTGTACTGTGAGTGTGACTAGTGTGAGTGACTGTACTGTGAGTGTGACTAGTGAATGTGACTGTATTGTGAGTGTGACTAGTGTGAATGTGACTGTATTGTGAGTGTGACTAGTGTGAGTGTGACTGTAGTGAGTGTGACTGTAGTGAGTGTGACTTGTCAAGTATATTTGTATAGCGCTTTTCACAATACAGATTGTATTTATCACAGTATAAAATTAAAATAATACAACAAGGTTTGTTTCTAGTGGAATTTATTGATTGATAAAATTAAATATCCCCAAAATATGTGTGTGTGACTGTTGTGTGAGTGTGACTGTAGTGTGAGTGAGACTGTTGTGTGAGTGTGACTGTACTGTGAGTGACTAGTGTGAGTGTGACTGTACTGTGAATGTGACTAGTGTGAGTGTGACTGTTGTGTGACTGTTGTGTGAGTGTGACTTGTGTGAGTGTGACTGTTGTGTGAGTGACTGTTGTGTGAGTGTGACTGTAGTGAGTGTGACTAGTGAGTGTGACTTGTGTGAGTGTGACTGTAGTGTGAGTGACTAGTGTGAGTGTGACTGTACTGTGAATGTGACTAGTGTGAGTGAGACTAGTGTGAGTGAGACTAGTGTGAGTGAGACTGTTGTTTGAGAGTGACTAGTGTGAGTGTGATTGTAGTGTGAGTGTGACTAGTGTGAGTGAGACTGTTGTGCGAGTGTGACTACTGTGAGTGTCTAGTGTGAGTGTTACTGTACTGTGAATGTGACTAGTGTGAGTGACTGTTGTGTGAGTGTGACTGTTGTGTGAGTGTGACTGTAGTGAGTGTGACTGTAGTGAGTGTGACTGTAGTGAGTGTGACTGTAGTGAGTGTGACTTGTCAAGTATATTTGTATTGCGCTTTTCACAATACAGATTGTATTAAAGCAGCTTCACAGTATAAAATTAAAATAATACAACAAGGTTTGTTTCTAGTGGAATTTATTGATTGATAAAATTAAATATCCCCAAAATATGTGTGAGTGTGACTGTTGTGTGAGTGTGACTGTTGTGTGAGTGTGACTGTAGTGTGAGTGTGACTGTAGTGTGAGTGACTAGTGTGAGTGAGACTGTTGTGTGAGTGTGACTGTACTGTGAGTGACTAGTGTGAGTGTGACTGTACTGTGAGTGTGACTGTACTGTGAGTGTGACTAGTGTGAGTGTGACTAGTGTGACTTGTGTGAGTGTGACTTGTGTGAGTGTGACTTGTGTGATTGTGACTTGTGTGATTGTGACTGTTGTGTGAGTGTGAGTGTGACTTGTGTGATTGTGACTGTTGTGTGAGTGTGACTTGTGTGAGTGTGACTTGTGTGAGTGTGACTTGTGTGAGTGTGACTGTAGTGAGTGTGACTGTAGTGAGTGTGACTTGTCAAGTATATTTGTATAGCGCTTTTCACAATACAGATTGTATTAAAGGAGCTTCACAGTATAAAATTAAAATAATACAACAAGGTTTGTTTCTAGTGGAATTGATTGATTGATAAAATTAAATATCCCCAAAATATGTGTGTGTGACTGTTGTGTGAGTGTGACTAGTGTGAGTGTGACTACTGTGACTGTACTGTGACTATACTGTGAGTGTGACTAGTGTGAGTGTGACTGTACTGTGAGTGTGACTAGTGTGAGTGTGACTAGTGTGTGAGTGTGACTAGTGTGTGTGTGACTAGTGTGAGTGTGACTAGTGTGAGTGTGACTAGTGTGAGTGTGACTGTACTGTGAGTGTGACTGTACTGTGACTAGTGTGAGTGTGACTGGAGTGTGACTAGTGTGAGTGACTAGTGTGGCTGTACTGTGAGTGTGACTAGTGTGAGTGACTGTACTGTGAGTGTGACTAGTGAATGTGACTGTATTGTGAGTGTGACTAGTGTGAATGTGACTGTATTGTGAGTGTGACTAGTGTGAGTGTGACTGTACTGTGAGTGTGACTGTTGTGTGACTAGTGTGAGTGTGACTGTTGTGACTAGTGTGAGTGTGACTGTAGTGAGTGTGACTGTAGTGAGTGTGACTTGTCAAGTATATTTGTATAGCGCTTTTCACAATACAGATTGTATTTATCACAGTATAAAATTAAAATAATACAACAAGGTTTGTTTCTAGTGGAATTTATTGATTGATAAAATTAAATATCCCCAAAATATGTGTGTGTGACTGTTGTGTGAGTGTGACTGTAGTGTGAGTGAGACTGTTGTGTGAGTGTGACTGTACTGTGAGTGACTAGTGTGAGTGTGACTGTACTGTGAATGTGACTAGTGTGAGTGTGACTGTTGTGTGACTGTTGTGTGACTGTTGTGTGAGTGTGACTTGTGTGAGTGTGACTGTTGTGTGAGTGACTGTTGTGTGAGTGTGACTGTAGTGAGTGTGACTAGTGAGTGTGACTTGTGTGAGTGTGACTGTAGTGTGAGTGACTAGTGTGAGTGTGACTGTACTGTGAATGTGACTAGTGTGAGTGAGACTAGTGTGAGTGAGACTAGTGTGAGTGAGACTGTTGTTTGAGAGTGACTAGTGTGAGTGTGATTGTAGTGTGAGTGTGACTAGTGTGAGTGAGACTGTTGTGTGAGTGTGACTACTGTGAGTGTCTAGTGTGAGTGTTACTGTACTGTGAGTGTGACTAGTGTGAGTGTGACTGTTGTGTGAGTGTGACTGTTGTGTGAGTGTGACTTGTGTGAGTGTGACTAGTGTGAGTGTGACTAGTGTGGATGTGACTGTTGTGTGAGTGTGACTAGTGTGAGTGTGACTAGTGACTGTACTGTGAGTGTGACTACTGTACTGTGAGTGTGACTGTTGTGTGACTGTTGTGTGAGTGTGACTACTGTGACTAGTGTGAGTGTGACTAGTGTGAGTGTGACTAGTGTGAGTGTGACTAGTGTGAGTGTGACTGTACTGTGAGTGTGACTGTTGTGTGAGTGTGATTGTACTGTGAGTGTGACTGTTGTGTGAGTGTGATTGTACTGTGAGTGTGACTAGTGTGAGTGTGACTAGTGTGAGTGTGACTAGTGTGAGTGTGACTAGTGTGAGTGTGACTAGTGTGAGTGTGACTACTGTGACTGTACTGTGACTATACTGTGAGTGTGACTAGTGTGAGTGTGACTGTACTGTGAGTGTGACTAGTGTGAGTGTGACTAGTGTGTGAGTGTGACTAGTGTGAGTGTGACTAGTGTGAGTGACTGTACTGGGACTAGTGTGAGTATGACTGTACTGTGAGTGAGACTGTTGTGTGAGTGTGACTGTACTGTGAGTGTCTAGTGTGAGTGTTACTGTACTGTGAATGTGACTAGTGTGAGTGTGACTGTTGTGTGAGTGTGACTGTTGTGTGAGTGTGACTGTTGTGTGAGTGTGACTTGTGTGAGTGTGACTAGTGTGACTAGTGTGAGTGTGACTAGTGTGAGTGTGACTAGTGTGGATGTGAGTGTGACTAGTGTGAGTGTGACTAGTGACTGTACTGTGAGTGTGACTACTGTACTGTGAGTGTGACTGTTGTGTGAGTGTGACTACTGTGACTAGTGTGAGTGTGACTAGTGTGAGTGTGACTAGTGTGAGTGTGACTAGTGTGAGTGTGACTGTTGTGACTAGTGTGAGTGTGAGTGTGACTAGTGTGAGTGAGACTGTACTGTGAGTGTGACTGTTGTGTGAGTGTGATTGTACTGTGAGTGTGACTGTTGTGTGAGTGTGACTGTTGTGTGAGTGTGATTGTACTGTGAGTGTGACTAGTGTGAGTGTGACTTGTGTGAGTGTGACTGTTGTGTGAGTGTGATTGTACTGTGAGTGTGACTGTACTGTGAGTGTGACTAGTGTGAGTGTGACTGTACTGTGAGTGTGACTAGTGTGAGTGTGACTAGTGTGTGAGTGTGACTAGTGTGAGTGTGACTAGTGTGAGTGACTGTACTGTGAGTGTGACTAGTGTGAGTGTGACTGTACTGGGACTAGTGTGAGTGTGACTAGTGTGACTGTACTGTGAGTGTGACTAGTGTGAGTGTGACTGTTGTGTGACTAGTGTGAGTGTGACTGTTGTGACTAGTGTGAGTGTGACTGTAGTGTGAGTGTGACTGTTGTGTGAGTGTGACTGTTGTGTGAGTGTGATTGTACTGTGAGTGTGATTGTACTGTGAGTGTGACTAGTGTGAGTGTGACTGTTGTGTGAGTGTGATTGTACTGTGAGTGTGACTGTACTGTGAGTGTGACTGTTGTGACTAGTGTGAGTGTGACTGTAGTGTGAGTGTGACTTGTGTGAGTGTGACTGTTGTGTGAGTGTGACTGTTGTGTGAGTGTGATTGTACTGTGAGTGTGACTAGTGTGAGTGTGATTGTACTGTGAGTGTGACTAGTGTGAGTGTGACTAGTGTGAGTGTGACTTGTGTGAGTGTGACTGTTGTGTGAGTGTGATTGTACTGTGAGTGTGATTGTACTGTGAGTGTGACTAGTGTGAGTGTGACTAGTGTGAGTGTGACTAGTGTGAGTGTGACTAGTGTGAGTGTGACTAGTGTGAGTGTGACTACTGTGACTGTACTGTGACTATACTGTGAGTGTGACTAGTGTGAGTGTGACTGTACTGTGAGTGTGACTAGTGTGAGTGTGACTAGTGTGTGAGTGTGACTAGTGTGTGAGTGTGACTAGTGTGAGTGTGACTAGTGTGAGTGACTGTACTGTGAGTGTGACTAGTGTGAGTGTGACTGTACTGGGACTAATGTGAGTGTGACTAGTGTGACTGTACTGTGAGTGTGACTAGTGTGAGTGTGACTGTTGTGACTGTAGTGTGAGTGTGACTAGTGTGAGTGACTGTACTGTGAGTGTGACTAGTGTGAGTGTGACTAGTGTGACTGTACTGTGAGTGTGACTAGTGTGAGTGTGACTGTTGTGACTGTAGTGTGAGTGTGACTTGTGTGAGTGTGACTGTTGTGTGAGTGTGACTGTTGTGTGAGTGTGATTGTACTGTGAGTGTGACTAGTGTGAGTGTGATTGTACTGTGAGTGTGACTAGTGTGTGTGACTGTACTGTGAGTGTGACTACTGTGACTTTACTGTGACTATACTGTGACTATACTGTGAGTGTGACTAGTGTGAGTGTGACTGTACTGTGACTAGTGTGAGTGTGACTGTACTGTGAGTGTGACTACCGTGAGTGTGACTGTACTGTGAGTGTGACTAGTGTGAGTGTGACTGTTGTGTGACTAGTGTGAGTGTGACTGTTGTGACTAGTGTGAGTGTGACTGTACTGTGAGTGTGACTGTACTGTGAGTGTGACTAGTGTGAGTGTGACTAGTGTGAGTGTGACTGTACTGTGAGTGTGACTAGTGTGAGTGTGACTGTACTGTTAGTGTGAGTGTGACTAGTGTGAGTGTGACTGTACTGTGAGTGTGACTAGTGTGAGTGAGACTACTGTGACTGTACTGTGAGTGTGACTAGTGTGAGTGTGACTGTACTGTGACTAGTGTGAGTGTGACTAGTGTGACTGTGACTGGAGTGTGACTAGTGTGAGTGTGAATGTACTGTGAGTGTGACTAGTGTGAGTGACTACTGTGAGTGACTGTACTGTGAGTGTGACTAGTGAATGTGACTGTATTGTGAATGTGACTGTATTGTGAGTGTGACTACTGGGAGTGTGACACTGTTACAATTGTGACTAGTGTGATTGTGACTCTAGTGTGAGTGTGACTGTACTGGGAGTGTGAAAGTGTTACCATTGTGACTAATGTGAGTGTGACAGTGTTGCGATTGTGACTCTAGTGTGATTGTGACTGTAGTGTGAGTGTGACGGTGTTGCGATTGTGACTCTAGTGTGATTGTGACTGTAGTGTGAGTGTGACGGTGTTGCCATTGTGACTCTAGTGTGAGTGTGAGTATGACTGTACTGTGAGTGTGACTAGTGTGATTGTGACTAGTGTGAGTGTGACGGTGTTGCGATTGTGACTCTAGTGTGAGTGTGACTAGTGTGAGTGTGACTGTACTGTGACTGTACTGTGAGTGTGAGTGTGACTGTAGTGTGAGTGTGACTAGTGTGAGTGTGACTGTACTGTGACTGTACTGTGAGTGTGAGTGTGACTGTAGTGTGAGTGTGACTAGTGTGAGTGTGACTGTACTGTGAGTGTGAGTGTGACTGTAGTGTGAGTGTGACTAGTGTGAGTGTGACTGTACTGTGAGTGTGAGTGTGACTGTAGTGTGAGTCTGACTGTAGTGTGAGTGTGGCTAGTGAATGTGACTGTAGTGTGAGTGTGACTAGTGTGAGTGTGACTAGTGTGAGTGTGACTGTACTGGGAGTGTGACAGTGTTACGATAGTGACTAGTGTGAGTGACGGTGTTGTGAGTGTGACTCTAGTGTGAGTGTGACTGTAGTGTGAGTGTGACTAGTGTGAGTGTGACTAGTGAATGTGACTGTAGTGTGAGTGTGACGTGTGAGTGTGACTAGTGTGAGTGTGACTGTACTGGGAGTGTGACAGTGTTACGATAGTGACTAGTGTGAGTGACGGTGTTGTGATTGTGACTCTAGTGTGAGTGTGACTGTAGTGTGAGTGTGACTGTACTGTGAGTAGGGCTGCACGATTTGGGGAAAATGTCATATTGCGATAATTGAGGTCAATGTGCGATATAATAAACAAATGGTTTCATGAGTCAACTTGCTTGGTTCTCAAGGAAAATAAATGCACACACAGACTAGTGATAATCTGCCTAAAGAAAAAAGTTCTTTAGTCAAGAGCAGTGAGTGTTTTTCTCTGTTCCCTTTGTTCTTTGATTAACTTTAGCGACAGATATAATTAGTGGCTACTGTGTACTGTCCCTTTAAGACCAGCCGCTGCTGTCAGAGACGCGGATCTCACACGCGCCTCATTCTCTCACGAGTCACAACTCTTCACGTTCATCATAAGACTACTCTTATGTTATGAAGATACTCGACAAAAAGACATTTTGGCATAATTGTGTGTGTTATTGTTCGTTCAAGTTCGAAAGAGAACTGTATTCTGGCATGCTGTTTTGTGCGCACGCACGGTATTAGCGCGAGTCTTTCTGTGTGTCACAGTCAGGACATTCACAGGCAGCGTGTTCATTTTTGTCTTATCGCGCATGAATGGTTTAAAAGCATTTGCATGAATAAGAGCGGGATCATGTAACACTAGCCAAAGGATGCCAAAAATTAACAGATGCTGCGTTAACTGTGTTAACAGCGCTAATTTGTTTATTTAATATAAAATTGCAGCATTTTGCGTCATATAATCGCGTAGGCTTGACATCGCGATTGAGATATGATTAATCGTGCAGCACTAACTGTGAGCATGACTGTTACGATTGTGACTCTAGTGTGAGTGTGACTATTGTGAGTGTGAAAGTGTTACCATTGTGACTATTGTGAGTGTGAAAGTGTTACCATTGTGACTAGTGTGAGTGACGGTGTTGCGAGTGTGACGGTGTTGCGAGTGTGACGGTGTTGCGAGTGTGACGTGCTGAGAGTGTGACGGTGTTGCGAGTATGACGTGCTGAGAGTGTGACGGTGTTGCGTGTGTGACGGTGTTGCGAGTGTGACGATGTTGCGAGTGTGACGTGTTGAGAGTGTGACGGTGTTGTGTGACGTGTTGCGAGTGTGACAGTGTTGAGAGTGACGTGTTGCGAGTGTGACGATGTTGCGAGTGTGACGTGTTGAGAGTGTGACGGTGTTGAGAGTGTGACGGTGTTGAGAGTGTGACGGTGTTGCGAGTCTGACGATGTTGCGAGTGTGACGTGTTGAGAGTGTGACGGTGTTGTGTGACGTGTTGCGAGTGTGACGTGTTGCGACGGTGTTGCAAGTGTGACGGTGTTGCGAGTGTGACGGTATCATGGCTTGATGGCGTGCGAACGCGAATGAAAATCTCTCGTCTGATGTTCATCTTGCAGGAGGCTAAACTCCACATGAAGCGCTGCATCGACTCGGGATTGTGGGTACCGAACTCACGTGTGGATGAAGAGGGAGAAAAAGATGAAGCCGACGACCCGCAGTATGAGGAAGTGAAGAAGGAAGATCAGTGATTGGTCCACACACACACACACACACACACACACACACACACACACCGAAGGCCAAAGCAGATTCCAGTTTGACCCACACCGATCAGAGGCTGATGGGTCTCTTCCTCTTCCTCTGTCCTGTCACTGTTGTTGTTTTATTTATGCAGCGTTTGTTTGGCCTGTAGCGTGAGGCGATTGACTTTCAGTGCTACCGTCTCTTCTTACTGTTTCCCACAGACATTTAACATGAATGAATGTGCAGAAATCTGCAGTATTAGACGCTCCAGATGATAACTAATAGTGAACTGGTTTAGTCTGGTTTTGTCTCTTTTAGTTCAGATTGCTCTGTTTGTGCTGATGCTTAGTTTGTCAGAATAAAATCGTGGGCTGATGGGCAATCTGTGTCCGAGTGTCTTTCTGAATGCGATTGTAACATGTTTATCTGTAATGGGAGATAATGGAAGAAACGTGTCAGTTTTCAACTCTTTCCCTGCCATTGATGGAATTTCTGACTTACTGTGTTTTCACTGTTATACAGTAGGGTGTGCTATTGAACATCTTATGAAAGAGTGCTGAATCTCCAGATCAAAACACAGATGAAGAAGCAGAAACAAGCGTTATAAACATTGTTTATGCATGTTGTAGTCTCTGAGAAAAAAAAAAAAAGCTTTTTGTTCAAAATGTTGCTTTTTTAGGAAACAAACCCACATTCAATTGTATAAAAGAAGAATGCATGAAGCTAGAATATTTTTTTTGTTTTTTTTTTGTTTAGAAGCAGAAGCCCTGTTCTTTATTTGGATATTTTGCATGTTCAGTTATCTATGCCACAAAATATTTTGAGGGTCATGAAAGTTTTGTGAAAATGTTAAAGCGCTGTTAAAATCTGGTTCCAACATGCTTCAGAACCAAATGATTATGTATAATTGAGACATGATGTACAATAGATTCACAGACAGCTGAAATCAAGAAACTTTTTTACTGGTATTACTTTCTGAATTTGCCTCACGCTTGTCTACTATTGTAAGGACACTTGATGAATGATAATTTGTGAGCATCTGCAGTGTTTCCAAGAATAGCAAGAATTACATGATTAAACGCACACACGAATACTCAATTACATAATGTGAAGAAGCATGTCAACGTCTGTTTAAGCAGAACTGAAGCCGCCTCTGATGCAGCTTTTCTAAGTGCTTCAAAAGCCTCTTTTAAAGGTGAGCAGCTCTTTCCTTCATTTGTGTGTCGGCATCATAAAGTAAACAGTCAGATCAATCAGTTGTTTCTTATAAGATCATGAGTCTGGCTTAAACCAGTGTATGGTGACAATTGTTGAGTTATTTCAATATCACTGAGATACTACTATAGGTTTTTCTGTTGTATTTTTGTATTATGTATTAATTTTAGACTGAATTTTATACAGACTGTATGAAAGACTTCAACACAGCAAACATTCTGATCTAAAACACAGGAACATCAATTTATTCAACACAGATTGAGTCGTTGGTCAGAGTCAGAGTTCTAGAGCTTTCTGAAGACGAACACACACCTCCTGTTCACCCAGAGAAAGCATCATCTCCGCCACACTGGGACCCTTCTGCAGACAGAGAGGAATACTAAGTGTTATTAATGGCATACTGCTGTGTGTGAGTGAGTATAGTGTGTGTTTGTGTGTGTGAGAATGTGAGTATAGTGTAAGTGAGTATAATGTGTGTGTGTGTGTGAGTGAATTAAGTGTGTCTGTGAGTGAGTATAGTAAGTGTGAGTATGAATATAGTGTGAGTGTGTATGAGTATAGTGTGTGTGTGAGCATAGTGAGAGTATAGTGTGTGTGTGAGTGTGAGAGTATAGCAGTGTTAATTTCATTGACGAATAATTTGTCATTTTCGTCAACGGCATTTTTTCACAGACGAAAACGAGACGATAACTAAATAAAAACTAGTTTTGAATGACAAAAACTGAAAATCTATTGACATTTTCGTCAACGAATAAAAACTAGACGAAAATGTTAGATAGTGACGATTTGGGAAGCGATCCAGTCTGATGTCCTGCGTTTGTGGAAGCGATCCAGTCTGATGTCCTGCATTTGTGGTAGATGCGCACATTTGTACTGTGACGTGCTGATCTACCCAGCGGCACACGGGTTGGCATGCGTGTCTCATAAAACGTTAAAACATGTAAACGTCTGGGAGAATGAGTAGAGCAGACATGTAGATCTTAATAAGAGTGACAACGCAAAAAAGAGCTCTATTCGGTACGGTTTTCTGTGCGCACACACCCGACCCGAAGCGTGCAGCCATTCACAGACACCTATACAGCGCGCGAGTACAGAATTGAGCTCTCTTTCGTGTCTGAATGGACAAATACACACAACATTATGTCTAAATGTTCGTTTTGAAGAGTATTCATGTAAATTATGTCGGTTATGTCTTAAACAGTTGTGAGTGTATCAGATGTGCATCAGTGCATTGGATCCGCATGTCATTGGACATGATCCGATGTCTTAAAGTGACAGTAGGTAATAAACCTAATGCGGTCTGTGTCCTTAATATTGATCAAGCAACAAAAGAGAAAAGCATTCACTGCTCGTTAATAGCTTTAATAAGGATTAATTATATTTAATTCATGCTTGAAAGAATAGAGAATGATGTATGCAAGTAGTTATAAAGAATTCATATATTATTCATTGAAAAAAAGACTGTTCTACTTTAGGAAAAGTGGTTTTATTTCATTTTAAGATATTTTTTAAGTTACAGTAGTTAAATCTGTATCTGTATTGCACGTTCAAACTTTAAAATCATTCATATTAGCAGGTTAATATATGTTTTCTCCGGGAATATATGGGTTAGGAAATTTTAGAGAAATTCTAAATAAATGCATTTAAATTTAAACCCATTATATTTTAGTCGACTAAATCTACTGTAGATTAGACTAAAATCTTATTGTATTTCGTTGACTAAAACTAGACTAAAACTAAAACTAAAACAATTCAGATGACTAAAATATGACTAAAACTAAATGGCTTTTTAGTCAAAAGACTATGACTAAAACTAAATCAAAATTTGCTGTCAAAATTAACACTGGAGTATAGTGAGTGTGTGTGAGTATAGTGAGTGAGTGTGTGTGAGTATAGTGAGTGAGTGTGTGTGAGTATAGTGAGTGAGTGTGAGTATAGTGAGTGAGTGTGTGTGAGTATAGTGAGTGAGTGTGTGTGAGTATAGTGAGTGAGTGTGTGTGAGTATAGTGAGTGAGTGTGTGTGAGTATAGTGAGTGAGTGTGTGTGTGTGTGAGTAGAGTGAGTGAGTGTGTGTGTGTGTGTGTGTGTGTGAGTATAGTGAGTGAGTGTGTGTGTGAGTATAGTGAGTGTGTGTGTGCGTGTGAGAGTATAGTGAGTGTTGCGAGTATAGTGAGTGTTGCGAGTATAGCGAGTATAGTGAGTGTTGCGAGTATAGTGAGTGTGTGAGAGTATAGTGAGTGAGTGTGAGTATAGAGAGTATAGTGAGTGTGTGTGAGTATAGTGAGAGTATAGTGAGTGAGTGTGAGTATAGTGAGTGTGAGTATAGAGAGTATAGTGAGTGTGTGTGAGTATAGTGAGAGTATAGTGAGTGAGTGAGTGTGTGTGTGTGTGTGTGTGTGTGTGTGTGAGTGTGTGTGTGTGTGTGTGTGTGTGTGTGTGTGTGAGTATAGTAGGGGTGTGCATTGGCACTGCCCTCACGATTCGATTCGATTACGATTCACCAGGTAACGATTCGATTCAATTCGATGCATCAAAATTCTACTGCACACAACAAGGCAAAATTTTCATCAGTCATGAGGCAATACAAGCAGTCAGATATTGAACAACAGATTTTATTGGCTGCTATGTGTGTATTATCACTCTCCTGTATCTTTGACATAAATGTCATTAAATAAAATTGAATGGTACAGGGTATTGGATATGGCATTTTCAAACCTGAAAAAGAAAGCATAAATCACTGCTTTCAGTGCTTTGAATGAGCAATGTTTCTCTTCTCTCTGCTTGAGAACCATTTGAAATTAAATTTCAACTTTATTGTCCAACTCAAGGCCAGAAAATAAACAGTGTACGGTGTAACGGTTCACAAAATTCATGGTTCGGTTCAATACGATACACTTGTGTCACGGTTCGGTACGTTTTCGATACGGCAAAAAGAAAGAAATGCCAGAGAAATTTCCTTGATTTTTTTTTTTGTATTCTTTTTTTATTAGAACTAACATCATAAAGTATGACATTTTTTTTCTTTGAGCAATGATGGAGCTATAATTGACTCTTCTTAGGAGCATATAAAGCAAAACAGCTCCTTGGAAAAAATTAAATGTAATATTTTGTGCTTATAAACAAATGTTTATTTTAGTTCAGATTAACATTTGAGGGCAGCAATGTCATTCATAATGTCGAAATAAATCCGACATAACGTTACTTGAAAGCATTATAGCCTACTATTCCTGCCAAACTTCCAAAGTTGCAGTTAGTGTTACTACAGTAAATCCATGGTGAATATTGCAGATCTGTGGACACTGGATAGTTCATTCATGTCACAATGTTTCTTCCTGGTTTCCACGTCAGCGCTGTTTGATCCGTTAATAATGGAGAAATGTGAATGTTTCTCACTAGATCTCGCAGCGATGTTATTACTTTAGTGGCGAGTTCAAATGCTTTCTTTACTGGATCTCTTAGCGTTGTGTAGTATAAGATCGGCTCGCGCTGCGTTGGTCCAAACTGATAAACAGTCCGTCACGAGTAGCTCAGTTTCGTTCCGCTTACATTGCGTTTGCCATTTGATGTTGTGGTCGCGCCAGCGTCTACATTATGAGCGCGCTCGCGACGCGCTTACATTTGAAATAACCATTCGGTTTGAAAATGCGTGCCTTGTACCGAACGGTTTAGTACGAATACGCGTACCGTTACACCCCTAAAACAGTGACATAATCGATTATGGCACTTTGCCGCATCGATGCTGAATCGTGCATGCCCCGCATTGCGATGCATCGCCGAATCGATTATTGTTGACACCACTAGAGTATAGTGAGTGAGTGTGAGTATAGAGAGAGTATAGTGAGTGTGAGTATAGAGAGAGTATAGTGAGTGTGTGTGAGTATAGTGAGTGTGTGTGAGTATAGTGAGAGTATAGTGAGTGAGTGTGAGTATAGAGAGAGTATAGTGAGTGAGTGTGAGTATAGAGAGAGTATAGTGAGTGTGTGTGAGTATAGAGAGAGTATAGTGAGTGTGTGTGAGTATAGTGAAAGTATAGTGAGTGTGTGTGAGTATAGTGAGAGTATAGTGAGTGTGTGTGTATAGTGAAAGTATAGTGAGTGTGTGTGAGTATAGTGAGAGTATAGTGAGTGAGTGAGTATAGAGAGAGTATAGTGAGTGTGTGTGAGTATAGTGAGTGTGTGTGAGTATAGTGAGAGTATAGTGAGTGTGTGTGAGTATAGTGAGAGTATAGTGAGTGTGTGTGTATAGTGAAAGTATAGTGAGTGTGTGTGAGTATAGTGAGAGTATAGTGAGTGTGTGTGTATAGTGAAAGTATAGTGAGTGTGTGTGAGTATAGTGAGAGTATAGTGAGTGAGTGAGTATAGAGAGAGTATAGTGAGTGTGTGTGAGTATAGTGAGAGTATAGTGAGTGTGTGTGAGTATAGTGAGAGTATAGTGAGTGTGTGTGTATAGTGAAAGTATAGTGAGTGTGTGTGAGTACAGTAAGAGAATCACACTGCTGTATTTGGTGTTCAGTATAGTGAGTGTGTGTGTGTGTGTGTGTGTGTGTGTGTGTGTGTGTGTGTGTGTGTGTGTGTGTGTGTGTGTGTGTGTGTGTGTGTGTGTGTGAGCCTCACACCTGCTGTGCGCTCAGGGCCAGTCTCAGCACTCTCATCACACTGCTGTATTTGGTGTTCAGTCTGCTGGCTATCAGCTTCAGCTCACGGTTCAGTCGCTCTGTGGATGAGAACGAGCCACCGGCTCCAACCAGCCTGACCACAAACACACACATGTTAATAACACACACACACACACACAGACACGTCAACACACTGATAACACGTTTGCGTATACTCACTGTATGACGGCCGCTGCGATGTCGGCCGCCTCCACGCTCTCGTCCTTCAGCTGCTGACTCGAGACTCCCGGACGGATCCACAGGTAGGAATACGACTGATCCAGCAGCTCCCGCAGAGAACAGATGTGACCCTGAGACACACACACGGGCAGATGTTCAGCACCTCACACACACTCACTCACTATACTCACACACACTCACTATACACACACTCACTATACTCACACACACTCACTATACACACACTCACTATACTCACACACACTCACTATACACACACTCACTATACTCACACACACTCACTATACTCACACACACTCACTATACACACACTCACTATACTCACACACACTCACTATACACACACTCACTATACACACACTCACTATACTCACACACACACACTATACTCACACACACTCACTATACACACACTCACTATACTCACACACACTCACTATACACACACTCACTATACTCACACACACACACTCACCATACTCACACACACACACTCACCATACTCACACACACACACCATACTCACACACCATACTCACACACCATACTCACACACCATACTCACACACCATACTCACACACCATACTCACACACCCACCAACTATACTCACACACACACTCACTATACTCACACACACACTCACTATACTCACACACACTCACACACACACACACACACACACACACACACTCACTATACTCACACACACACTGTACTCACACACATGCACTATACTCACACACATGCACTATACTCACACACACACACACACACACTCACACACACACACACACACACTCACTATACTCACACACACACTATACTCACACACACTCACTATACTCACACACACTCACTCACACTCACTATACTCACACACACTCACACTCACTATACTCACACACACTCACTATACTCACACTCACACACACTCACTATACTCACACACACTCACTATACTCACACACACTCACTATACTCACACACACGCACTATACTCACACACACTCACTATACTCACACTCACTCACTCACACACACTCACTATACTCACACACACTCACTATACTCACACTCACTCACTCACTCACTCACACTCACTATACTCACACACACTCACTATACTCACACACACTCACTATACTCACACACACACTGTACTCACACACACGCACTATACTCACACACACACACACACACACACACAGGTGTTCAGTACCTTGCGCAGCTGCAGGACTCTGTGTATGTAGTGCGGCTCCAGAACGGTGTGGTCGCTGATGTCAGAGCCGTGTGTGTGAAGCAGTCGCTGTCTCAGCTCGTCCTGCAGCTCCACACACGCGTGTTGATCCTCGATTCGGCGCTGCAGATGAACCCTGCGTCACACACACACACACACACACACACACACACATCATTGGGGGGGGATGTAAAATCTTGCATCACAATAAGTGTATTGTGTTTGTCAAAACATTTTAGTAACTAAACTGAATTTTATTAGGTTTAGTGACAACATGTTACAATGTTTATATGGTACAATTTCTGGTAAGCTACGCTTTTTTATTATTGTTTGATACAAATTTCACGACTTCAATTCAGTTCTTGTGATTTGATTTAATATGATTTAATGGATTTTTTATTATAATAACTTTATTTAATGATACAAGTAAAAATATAATACATATGTGATATAGTAGCCTACATATTTAGCTAAATACTCTCGATAGCTCTTTTTTCTAGCCAACTAACGTGCTATAGCCTATATTACGGTCATTAAATGGCTTTCCTGAGGTAAATGTGATATAATTGTTCTCCAGCTGTGTTACTGACCTCTTCACGCGGATGAAAAACACTGATTGATCGATATTATGTATGAGGAATATACATTTCGTTAAGTTGAACTGTATCTTTCAACAGTGTTCGTGTTTATTTACTCTTAGCTAGTAGAGATGATCGGTCACGTGCGCTAGGGATCTGTCACGTCACATTTACAAGCGCCAAAACGGTATTTATTGTTTGAATTTCGTAATAAAATGTACAGAATCTGAGAGCAGTGACCTGTAAGTAACTGCTCTAGTCTGTCGGTCTCCGTGTCCTCTTTGCTTTTCCATTCTTCTGTGTGTGAGGAAATGGGTGTGTGGCGTGAGAGTGTGTGAAAAGCGCCAGTCGCGTGGGTCTCACGGTGAATGCGTGAGAGTTGGCAGCTCTACACACACACAC
Organism: Rutilus rutilus; assembly: GCF_951802725.1. Classification (NCBI taxonomy): domain Eukaryota; kingdom Metazoa; phylum Chordata; class Actinopteri; order Cypriniformes; family Leuciscidae; genus Rutilus; species Rutilus rutilus. The sequence continues at coordinate 62,411,336 of NC_140210.1, forward strand.
ACACACACACACACACACACACACACACACACACTATACTCACTCAACCACTATACTACAGACCTGCAAACTCCTCAGAGTAAAAAACGTGTGTGTGTGTGAGTGTGAGAGAGTGTGAGTGTGAGTGTGAGAGAGAGAGAGAGAAAGAATGCACACAGTACTTGCATCTACAGTGTTTACGTGAATACTCGACTAGGCATTTTGATATATTTCTGTGTTTATTTGACCGTTTAGGCGCGCAACCGAAGACAAAGGCTACTATGCGTGTCCGTGTTGCGTCGGAGCGCGTGCACAGCATCCTGTCAGTCAGTTCTCTTTCGCGACTTATCGCGCTTTTAATATTTATTTTCAATATTCTTTTCTTTCTCATTCATTCATGTTTTGTTATTAATAACTTCAGAACGGTCAACTGAAATCTGCGCGGATTATCAACAATACGACACATTTATAGGACATAAAAGGGTCTGTGCGGCAAAAGTGAAAGTAGGCTAGGTGACATGTTTCGAAATGTCTCTTTGAACAGTAAAGTACCGTTTCAATAAAATATATATTAAAGTTTATATAGCCTACTTTCACATTTTCGCTGCTGTTCTAAAAATGGTTTTCGCCACTTAAAGAAGCTGCAGCTGCTTGCATCCCAGTGCAGGAGAGCTCTAGGCTACCACAGAAACGTAAGCGGTTAGTCACTCGCGAACAGCACTGAACACGCACTTTTGCCGGTACAACTTAAATATTATTATTATGATCATAAACTTTTCATTAACTTCGGTAGGCTGTACAACAAGGGAAGATGAAGGGCAGCAATTGACCAAGAAAACGGCTATTGTCGGCGAAAAGCGACAAGTTTGCAGGTGTGAAACTAACGCACGCTATTCTCACACACTCACTATAAACCTGGACGTTTGACAGAGTTATTTAGGGAACAAAACAAACCTGTTGAACTCGCTGAGTTTGTCCAGATCCAGCAGAGCCGAATGCGTTGTGATCTTCGAAATGTTAAACTCTTGGATTAATTCATCCAGACGTCGACCGATACGATTACCTGCAGAAACAACAACATCTGATGATCTGTGTGTGTGTGTGTGTGTGTGTGTGTGTGTTACTCTCACTGCTGAAGCCTGAGCCGGCATGTGTGACGAGGTCCAGCAGGCTGTGTGTGTGTGTGTGTGTGTGTGTGTGTGTGTCACTCACTGCTGAAGCCTGAGCCGGCGTGTGTGACGAGGTCCAGCAGGCTGTGTGTGTGTGTGTGTGTGTGTGTGTGTCACTCACTGCTGAAGCCTGAGCCGGCGTGTGTGACGAGGTCCAGCAGGCTGTGTGTGTGTGTGTGTGTGTGTGTGTGTCACTCACTGCTGAAGCCTGAGCCGGCGTGTGTGACGAGGTCCAGCAGGCTGTGTGTATGTGTGTGTGTGTGTGTGTGTGTGTGTGTGTGTCACTCACTGCTGAAGCCTGAGCCGGCGTGTGTGACGAGGTCCAGCAGGCTGTGTGTGTGTGTGTGTGTGTGTGTGTGTATGTGTGTCATCTTCATTTATATAGCGCTTTTAACAATGTAGATTGTCTCAAAGCAGCTTCACAGAGATAAATGTATAATATAACGTAAGATTGTTTTGGCTTTATAGCGGTTCTTTAATAAAGTTATTTTCCAGCTAAAGTTAGTTTTGATTGATTCGCTTCCGTCGCAACGATCATTTGTTTTTAAATTAGGGCCGCCAAGACGACACCATTCTCTCTACACAGACTTTAAACGCGAACCTGTGAGAAACGCTGATGGCGTTCAGATGCACATTAAGAACGAGTTCTATAGTTATGTGCGTTTGAATATATGTGTGCAGGTTTGGAATTCCCTACAAACCAAACCTAAACAAATTACTGGTGTTTCCTTATAGTTTTGATTCAGAATTTTATTTTATTTTATCAATTCGGGGTAGATACGCAAATTGAGTTTTCCCGACGACGCGTTATCTGTAGAGTGGGAAAGGGATCCTCCATAGGGAGAGACTAGTTGGCCCTTCAGCACTGCATTGACATCGGGTCCAGGCGAAGGTCCTTCATCAGATCTGGAAACGGCCTGGATCCGGCAGGCTGCGGGAAAACCTTGGGATAAACAAAGACACTAAAATTAGCGTAGATGCCATTCTTCTCATGATGTAACAAGTACATCAGGATTTATGGGAAGTGTTCCCGGTTCCAGCTGACCTAATCTATGCAGCCTAATATTGAATTATAGAAGTCTATAATGTATTATGTGAACGCTATGTCAAAGAGATGTGTCTTTAATCTAGATTTGAACTGACAGAGTGTGTCTGCTTCCCGGACAATGGTAGGAAGGCTGTTCCAAAGTTTTGGTGCTAAATAGGAAAAGGATCTACCGCCAGCAGTCGATTTAGATATTCTAGGTATTATCAACTGGCCGGAATTTTGAGATCGCAATAGACGTG